>NC_041391.1:182750033-182754118 GCF_002162155.2 Triticum dicoccoides | reverse complement strand
AGAGGGGCGGCCAGGAAGGGCCGCGCGCCCCCTCTCCCTCTGGTCCGAATTGGACTAGGAGGGGGGGCGGCGCCCCCCTCTTTCCTTCCCCTCCTCTCCCCCTTCCTTCCCCTCCTAGTAGGAGGAGGAAAGGAGGAGTCCTACTCCTACTAGGAGGAGGACTCCTCCTCCTGGCGCGCCCAACAAAGGCCGGCCAGCCTCCCCCCTCCCTCCTTTATATACGGGGGCAGGGGGCACCCCATAGACACACAAGTTGATCTACGGATCGTTCCTTAGCCGTGTGCGGTGCCCCGCTCCACCATATTCCACCTCGGTCATATCATCGCGGAGTTTAGGCGAAGTCCTGCGCCGGTAGAGCATCATCATCATCACCACACCGTCGTGCTGACGGAACTCATCCCCGAAGCTTTGCTGGATCGGAGCCCGTGGATCGTCATCGAGCTGAACGTGTGCTGAACTCGGAGGTGCCGTATGATCGGTGCTTGGATCGGTTGGATCATGAAGACATACGACTACATCAACCGTGTTGTCATAATGCTTCCGCTCAAGGTCTACGAGGGTACATGGACAACACTCTCCCCTCTTGTTGCTATGCCATCACCATGATCTTGCGTGTACGTAGGAAATTTTTTGAAATTACTACGTTCCCCAACAGTGGTATCAGAGTCTAGGTTTTATGCGTTGATGTTATATGCACGAGTAGAACACAAGTGAGTTGTGGGCGATATAAGTCATACTGCTTACCAGCATGTCATACTTTGGTTCAGCGGCATTGTGAGATGAAGCAGCCCGGACCGACATTACGCGTACGCTTACGCGAGACTGGTTTCACCGCTACGAGCACTCGTTGCTTAAAGGTGACCGGCGGGTGTCTGTCTCTCTTACTTTAGTTGAACCGAGTGTGGCTACGCCCGGTCCTTGTGAAGGTTAAAACAGCACCAACTTGACAAACTATCGTTGTGGTTTTGATGCGTAGGTAAGAACGGTTCTTGCTAAGCCCGTAGCAGCCACGTAAATTTTGCAACAACAAAGTAGAGGACGTCTAACTTGTTTTTGCAGGGCATGTTGTGATGTGATATGGTCAAGACGTGATGCTATTGTATGAGATGATCATGTTTTGTAACCGAAGTTTTCGGCAACTGGCAGGAGCCATATGGTTGTCGCTTTATTGTATGAAATGCAAACGCCCTGTAATTGCTTTACTTTATCACTAAGCGGTAGCGATAGTCGTAGAAGCAATAGATGGCGTAACGACAACGATGCTACGATGGAGATCAAGGTGTCGCGTCGGTGACGATGGTGATCACGATGGTGCTTCGAAGATGGAGATCACAAGCACAAGATGATGATGGCCATATCATATCACTTATATTGATTGCATGTGATGTTTATCCGTTATGCATCTTATCTTTCTTTGATTGACGGTAGCATTTTAAGATGATCTCTCACTTAATAATCAAGAAGTGTTCTCCCTGAGTATGCACCGTTGCGAAAGTTCTTCGTGCTGAGACACCACGTGATGATCGGGTGTGATAGGCTCTACGTTCAAATACAACGGGTGCAAAACAGTTGCACACGCGGAATACTCAGGTCATACTTGACGAGCCTAGCATATACAGATATGCCCTCGGAACACGGAGACCGAAAGGTCGAACGTGAATCATATAGTAGATATGATCAACATAGTGATGTTCACCATTGAAACTACTCCATCTCACGTGATGATCGGACATGGTTTAGTTGATTTGGATCACGTGATCACTTAGATGACTAGAGAGATGTCTGTCTAAGTGGGAGTTCTTAAGTAATATGATTAATTGAACTTAAATTTATCATGAACTTAGTACCTGATAGTATTTTGCTTGTCTATGTTTGTTTGTAGATAGATGGCTCGTGCTATTGTTCCGTTAAATTTTAATGCGTTCCTTGAGAAAGCAAAGTTGAAAGATGATGGTAGCAATTACACGGACTGGGTTCGTAACCTAAGGATTATCCTCATTGCTGCACAGAAAAGTTACGTCCTGGAAGCACCGCTGGGTGCCAGGCCTGCTGCTGATGCAACTGACGACGTTAAGAACGTCTGGCAGAGCAAAGCTGATGACTACTCGATAGTTTAGTGTGACATGCTTTACGGCTTAGAACCGGGTCTTCAACGATGTTTTGAATGTCATGGAGCATATGAGATGTTTCAGGAGTTGAAGTTAATATTTCAAGCAAATGCCCGGATTGAGAGATATGAAGTCTCCAATAAGTTCTATAGCTGCAAGATGGAGGAGAATAGTTCTGTCAGTGAACACATACTCAAAATGTCTGGGTATAATAATCACTTGATTCAACTGGGAGTTAATCTTCCTGATGATAGTGTCATTGACAGAATTCTCCAATCACTGCCACCAAGCTACAAGAGCTTCATGATGAACTATAATATGCAAGGGATGAACAAGACTATTCCCGAGCTCTTCGCAATGCTAAAGGCTGCGGAGGTAGAAATCAAAAAGGAGCATCAAGTGTTGATGGTTAACAAGACCACCAGTTTCAAGAAAAAAGGGCAAAGGGAAGAAGAAGGGGAACTTTAAAAAGAACAGCAAGCAAGTTGCTACTCAAGAGAAGAAACCCAAGTCTGGACCTAAGCCTGAAACTGAGTGCTTCTACTGCAAGCAGACTGGACACTGGAAGCGGAACTGCCCCAAGTATTTGGCGGATAAGAAGGATGGCAAAGTGAACAAAGGTATATGTGATATACATGTTATTGATGTGTACCTTACTAATGCTCGCAGTAGCACCTGGGTATTTGATACTGGTTCTGTTGCTAATATTTGCAGCGCGTGGGAAATGGTTCCAAAGTCGATGTGATCGCGGTCGGCACGCTACCTCTACATCTACCATCGGGATTAGTTTTAGACCTAAATAATTGTTATTTGGTGCCAGCGTTGAGCATGAACATTATATCTGGATCTTGTTTGATGCGAGACGGATATTCATTTAAATCAGAGAATAAAGGTTGTTCTATATATATGAGTAATATCTTTTATGGTCATGCACCCTTGAAGAGTGGTCTATTTTTATTGAATCTCGATAGTAGTGATACACATATTCATAGTGTTGAAACCAAAAGATGCAGAGTTGATAACGATAGTGCAACTTATTTGTGGCACTTCCGTTTAGGTCATATCGGTGTAAAGCGCATGAAGAAACTCCATACTGATGGGCTTTTGGAATCACTTGATTATGAATCACTTGGTACTTGCGAACCGTGCCTCATGGGCAAGATGACTAAAACGCCATTCTCCGGAACTATGGAGTGAGCAACTGATTTGTTGGAGATCATACATTGTAATGCCCCGGATACAACTTTCCATATTCGTAACTCCGACTCTTGCCATTTCCGGCTATGTGATTTATTATTTCCTCCGTGGTTGGGTTTTGTCTGTTGTTTTGCATTTGGTGCTTGTTATGCACCTCGTCTCATGGCATCATGTGCATTGCATCGGCATCATTTTCATAAAACTTGCATCCGTTCGGGTTTCGCCGGTTCTCTCCATTGTCCATTCCGAGCCCCGACACTCTCACACGCGCCCGCGGCACCTCCGAAATATTATTTTATAAGCGGCATAAAATGTTTTCGGAATGGGTTGCAACTTTTCGTGCGGTCTTATTATAGTGTAGACAGGCCGCCTGCCAAGTTTCATCGCATTCGGAGTCCATCTGATAGCCCAACCGTTAAATAGAGCGGTAGCATTGCCGGTACCTTCGTCGGACGTTTTCGGTCTCCGAAAATCATGCCGCGCTGCATTTCTCTTCTCTTCCCTCAGCCCAACCCTCTCGCCACAGCCTACCTGTAGCCACCTAGTTCCCCCTCTGTCCGGAGCCGCTTGATCGCAATCCGAGGGTCCGGAAACCCCCCTAAACCCCCTAGATACTAAACCCTAGCCCCCCTTTCCTATTTAAACCCCCCTCCTTCCAAATCTGGTCGCCCTAACCCCTCTCCTCCTTGTTTTCGCAGCCTCCTCCCACCTCGGGGGGCGTGCCGCCGCCTTCCCCCTCCAAATCCGGCGCCAGCCACCTCACCCCCGCCACTTGGTGCA
>NC_041391.1:182743076-182749544 GCF_002162155.2 Triticum dicoccoides | reverse complement strand
TTCCTTCCTCTCTCTTCTCTTTCCTCCTGTCTCACTCCCTCTGTTCCTTGCAGCGCCGCCGCCATGGATGCCCGTCGTCGCCGACCTCAAGACCCGCGCCATGGTGCCTTCCCGAGCTCCTTCCGCGCCAGATCCGACGAGCCATGCCGGATCCATCTCCTGCACCATGTAGCTCGACGTGCCCGTGCTCCTTGTCGCCGGATCCGGCCACCTGCGGCCCCGTCCCGGCCTCCCCGCGCCTGCCCTCACCGGAGATGGCCCCTCCGCCGCCGCGCCCTGCATCGCCCCGATCCGGGCTCCCTTCCTCGCCGTTGACCGTGCCAAGGCCACGACCGCACGCGCCTCCGGCCCAGCCTGACTTCGGCCCAGCGGCCCCTGCCGGCCCAGCCTCCTCCGCATCGCCAGGCCCAGCAGTCCCCCCTGCCGGCCTCATCACCTCTCCACCGACTGGGCCGAGCCCATGGGTGAGGCCCCAGCCCCTCCAGTTTCAACCGCGCGTGTTTTTTTTCCCTGTTGCGTCTTTTTTTTCTATTTTCCAGAGAAACTGCATTTTTACAGATTGGACCCTAAACTTCATGCATATAATATCTCTCAAACTGTGCATCGGATTAAAATAATTTATACATGTAAAATGCTCAGAAAATTGTGTAGATTAATAATATGCCATTCTCATCCCATGTTAAAATGTTTAACATGTTTTTTGTGTTTATTTTGCATAATGCCATGTTAAAATGCTTTAATTCATAACTAAATAACCATTGCTCCGAATTTAATAAACTTTGTATGTAAATGGGGTGGAAAAATGCCTAGTTTAACATGGTGCACTTTATTTTCCTATTTAACAACAATAAAATTGTGTATAGGGCAGAACAGTACCGAATCTAAAATATGCATATGGGGATTTTCCGGACTTGTTGTTTGTTATTCCGGCCTCATTTAAACTTGTCTAGGTAGGTGGTTTTTCATATGCTTAACCCCTTGCCATGTTTACCAACATTTAATATTGTTTGGTAGCTTAAACAAGATCAAACTAAATAATTGCATGTGGTGTTTTGTCAATATGCAACTCGTTGCATATTGATCTCCACTTAACTTGTAGTATTGTTTGTTGCACTTGCCATGCCATGCCTTATTAAACCGGTCATGCATCATACTTGTTTGTGCATCATGCCATGTTTATGCTTGTGCATTTACCATGTTGTTTGTTTCTTTTCGGTGTTGCTTCTTAGTTCCGGTAATGTTGCGATTGTGAGGATTCGTTCGACTACTTCCGCTTGTCTTCTTCATGGACTCGTTCTTCTTCCTAGCGGGATTTCAGGCAAGATGACCGCTACCCTGGATCTCACTACTATCATTGCCATGCTAGTTGCTTCGTTCTATCGCTTTGCTGCGCTACCTATCACCTGTCTATCAAGCCAACCTATATATCCATGAACCTCTAACCTTTGACACCTTTCCTATGCAAACCGTTGTTTGGCTATGTTACTCTTTGCTCAGCCCCTCTTATAGCGTTGCTAGTTGCAGGTGAAGTTGAAGATTGCTCCATGGTGGACAGGATTTTGGTTGGGATATCACAATATCTCTTATATTATTAATGCATCTATATACTTGGTAAAGGGTGGAAGACTTGGCCTTTTGCCTAGTGTTTTGTTCCACTCTTGCCGCCCTAGTTTCCGACATACTGGTGTTATGTTCCCGGATTTTGCGTTCCTTACGCGGTCGAGTGATTTATGGGACCCCCTTGATAGTTCGCTTTGAATAAAACTCCTCCAGCAAGGCCCAACATTGGTTTTACCATTTGCCTCACCTAGCCCTTTTTCCCTTGGGAGTCACGCATCCCGAGGGTCATCTTTATTTTACCCCCCCGGGCCAGTGCTTGTCTAAGTGTTGGTCCAAACTGAGCGATGTCCGGCGCCCCCTGGGCAACCAGGGTCTATGCCAACCCGACGTCTGGCTCATCCAGTGTGGCCTGAGAACGAGATATGTGCAGCTCCTATCGGGATTTGTCGGCACAGCGGGAGGCTTTGCTGGTCTTGTTTTACCATTGTCGAAATGTCTTGTAAACCGGGATTCCGAGTCTGATCGGGTCTTCCTGGGAGAAGGTCTATTCCTTCGTTGATCGCGAGAGCTTGTCATGGGCTAAGTTGGGACACCCCTGCAGGGTATAATCTTTCGAAAGCCGTGCCTGCGGTTATAGGCAGATGGGAATTTGTTAATGTCCGGTTGTAGATAACTTGACACCAGATCCGAATTAAAACGCATCAACCGTGTGTGTAGCCGTGATGGTCTCTTCTCGGCGGAGTCCGGGAAGTGAACACGGTTTCTGGGTTATGTTTGACATAAGTAGGAGTTCAGGATCACTTCTTGATCATTGCTAGTTGACGACCGTTCCTTTGCTTCTCTTCTCGCTCTTATTTGCGTGTGTTAGCCACCATATATGCTTAGTCGCTGCTGCAACCTCACCACTTTACCCCTTCCTTTCCCTTTAAGCTTTGCTAGTCTTGATACCCATGGTAATGGGATTGCTGAGTCCTCGTGGCTCACAGATTACAACAACAACAGTTGCAGGTACAGGTTTATGCGATGATCATGACGCGAGAGCGATGCTTGCTTGCGTTGAGTTCTTCTTCTGCTTCTTCGATCAGGGGATAGGTTCCAGGTCGGCAGCCTGGGCTAGCAGGGTGGATGTTGTTTGAGTTTCTGTTTATGTTTCATCCGTAGTCGGATGTTGCTCTTATGTATTGTGATGATGTATTCGTGTGGAATTGTATGCCTTATGTATGTATCCCCATCTATTATGTAATGTTGATGTAATGATATCCACCTTGCAAAAGCGTTTCAATATGCGGGTCTATCCTTGGTGGGACCTTCGAGTTCCTTTTGGATAGGGTCGCATATTGGGCGTGACATACATACTGATGTTTGTGGTCCAATGAATGTTGAGGCTCGCGGCGGGTATCGTTATTTTCTCACCTTCACAGATGATTTGAGCAGATATGGGTATATCTACTTAATGAAACATAAGTCTGAAACATTTGAAAAGTTCAAAGAATTTCAGAGTGAAGTGGAAAATCATCGTAACAAGAAAATAAAGTTTCTACGATCTGATCATGGAGGGGAATATTTGAGTTACGAGTTTGGTCTACACTTGAAACAATGCGGAATAGTTTCGCAACTCACGCCACCCGGAACACCACAACGAAATGGTGTGTCCGAACGTCGTAATCGTACTTTACTAGATATGGTGCGATCCATGATGTCTCTTACTGATTTACCGCTATCGTTTTGGGGTTATACTTTAGAGACGGCCGCATTCACGTTAAATAGGGCACCATCAAAAGCCGTTGAGACGACGCCTTATGAACTGTGGTTTCCCAAGAAACCAAAGTTGTCGTTTCTTAAAGTTTGGGGCTGCGATGCTTATGTGAAGAAACTTCAACCAGATAAGCTCGAACCCAAATCGGAGAAATGTGTCTTCATAGGATACCCAAAAGAGACTATTGGGTACACCTTCTATCACAGATCTGAGGGCAAGATTTTCGTTGCTAAAATTGGATCCTTTCTAGAGAAGGAGTTTCTCTCGAAAGAAGTGAGTGGGAGGAAAGTAGAACTTGATGAGATAACTTTATCTACTCCCTTGTTGGAAAGTAGTTCATCACAAGAACCGGTTCCTGTGACAACTACACCAACTAGTGAGGAAGCTAATGATATTGATCATGAAACTTCAGATCAAGTTTCTACTGAACCTTGTAGGTCTACTAGAGTAAGATCCACACCAGAGTGGTATGGTAATCCTATTCTGGAAGTCATGTTACTTGACCATGATGAACCTACGAACTATGAGGAAGCGATGATGAGCCCAGATTCCGCAAAATGGCTAGAGGCCATGAAATCTGAGATGGGATCCATGTATGAAAACAAAGTATGGAGTTTGGTTGACTTGCCCGATGATCGGCAAGCCATTGAGAATAAATGGATCTTTAAGAAAAAGACTGACGCTGATGGTAATGTAACTGTCTATAAAGCTCGACTTGTTGCGAAAGGTTTTCGACAAGTTCAAGGGGTTGACTACGATGAGACTTTCTCACCCGTAGCAATGCTTAAGTCTGTCCGAATCATGTTAGCTATTGCTGCATTTCATGATTATGAAATTTGGCAAATGGATGTCAAAACTGCATTCTTGAATGGATTTCTGGAAGAAGAGTTGTATATGATGCAACCAGAAGGTTTTGTTGATCCAAAAGGTGCTAACAAAGTGTGCAAGCTCCAGCGATCCATTTATGGACTGGTGCAAGCATCTCGGAGTTGGAATAAACGTTTTGATAGTGTGATCAAAGCATATGGTTTTATACAGACTTTTGGAGAAGCCTGTATTTACAAGAAAGTGAGTGGGAGCTCTGTAGCATTTCTGATTTTATATGTAGATGACATATTATTAATTGGAAATGATATAGAATTTCTGGATAGCATAAAGGGATACTTGAATAAAAGTTTTTCAATGAAAGACCTCGGTGAAGCTGCTTATATATTGGGCATCAAGATCTATAGAGATAGATCAAGACGCTTAATAGGACTTTCACAAAGCACATACCTTGACAAAATTTTGAAAAAGTTCAAAATGGATCAGGCAAAGAAAGGTTTCTTGCCTGTGCTACAAGGTGTGAAGTTGAGTCAAACTCAATGCTCGACCATAGCAGAAGATAGAGAGAAAATGAAAGATGTTCCCTATGCTTCAGCCATAGGCTCTATCATGTATGCAATGTTGTGTGCCAGACCTGACGTATGCTTAGCAATAAGCTTGGCAGGAAGGTACCAAAGTAATCCAGGAGTGGATCACTGGACAGCGGTCAAGAACATCCTGAAATACCTGAAAAGGACTAAGGATATGTTTCTCGTATATGGAGGTGACAAAGAGCTAGTCATAAATGGTTGCGTTGATGCAAGCTTTGACACTGATCCGGACCATTCTAAATCGCAAACCGGATACGTGTTTTTATTAAACGGTGGAGTTGTAAGTTGGTGCAGTTCTAAACAAAGCGTCGTGGCGGGATCTACATGTGAAGCGGAGTACATAGCTGCTTCTGAAGCAGCAAATGAAGGAGTCTGGATGAAGGAGTTCATTACCGATCTAGGTGTCATACCTAGTGCATCGGGACCAATGAAGATCTTCTGTGATAATACTGGTGCAATTGCTTTGGCAAAGGAATCCAGATTTCACAAGAGGACCAAGCACATCAAGAGACGCTTCAATTCCATTCGGGACCAAGTCCAAGTGGGAGACATAGAGATTTGCAAAATACATACGGATCTGAATGTTGCAGACCCGTTGACTAAGCCTCTCTCACGAGCAAAACATGATCAACACCAAGACTCCATGGGTGTTAGAATCATTACTATGTAATCTAGATTATTGACTCTAGTGCAAGTGGGAGACTGAAGGAATTATGCCCTAGAGGCAATAATAAAGTTATTATTTATTTCCTCATATCATGATAAATGTTTATTATTCATGCTAGAATTGTATTAACCGGAAACATGATACATGTGTGAATACATAGACAAACATATAGTCACTAGTATGCCTCTACTTGACTAGCTCATTAATCAAAGATGGTTATGTTTCCTAACCATAGACATGTGTTGTCATTTGATTAAAGGGATCACATCATTAGAAGAATGATGTGATTGACATGACCCATTTCGTTAGCCTAGCACTTGATCGTTTAGTATGCTGCTATTGCTTTCTTCATGACTTATACATGTTCCTGTAACTATGAGAAATATGCAACTCCCGTTTACCGGAGGAACACTTTGGGTACTACCAAACGTCACAACGTAACTGGGTGATTATAAAGGAGTACTACAGGTGTCTCCAAAGGTACATGTTGAGTTGGCGTATTTCGAGATTAGGTTTTGTCACTCCGATTGTTGGAGAGGTATCTCTGGGCCCTCTCGGTAATGCACATCATTATAAGCCTTATAAGCAATGTGACCAAATGAGTTGGTTACGGGATGATGCATTACGGAACGAGTAAAGAGACTTGCCGGTAACGAGTTTGAACTGGGTATTGGATACCGACGATCAAATCTCGGGCAAGTAACATACCGATGACAAAGGGAACAACGTATGGTGTTATGCGGTTTGACCGATAAAGATCTTCGTAGAATATGTAGGAACCAGTATGGGCATCCAGGTCCCGCTATTGGTTATTGACCGAGAATGGTTCTAGGTCATGTCTACATAGTTCTCGAACCCGTAGGGTCCGCACGCTTAACGTTACGATGACGGTTTTATTATGAGTTTACAAGTTTTGATGTACCAAAGTTTGTTCGGAGTCCCGGATGTGATCACGGACATGACGAGGAGTCTCGAAATGGTCGAGACATAAAGATTGATATATTGGACGACTATATTCGGACACCGGAAGTGTTCTGGGTGATTTCGGAGAAAACCTGAGTGCCGGAGGG
>NC_041391.1:182717670-182742745 GCF_002162155.2 Triticum dicoccoides | reverse complement strand
CGCCCCCTCTCCCTCTGGTCCGAATTGGACTAGGAGGGGGGCGGCGCCCCCCTCTTTCCTTCCCCTCCTCTCCCCCTTCCTTCCCCTCCTAGTAGGAGTAGGAAAGGAGGAGTCCTACTCCTACTAGGAGGAGGACTCCTCCTCCTGGCGCGCCCAACAAGGGTCGGCCAGCCTCCCCCCTCCCTCCTTTATATACGGGGGCAGGGGGCACCCCATAGACACACAAGTTGATCTACGGATCGTTCCTTAGCCGTGTGCGGTGCCCCCCTCCACCATATTCCACCTCGGTCATATCGTCGCGGAGTTTAGGCGAAGCCCTGCGCCGGTAGAGCATCATCATCATCACCATGCCGTCGTGCTGACGGAACTCATCCCCGAAGCTTTGCTGGATCGGAGCCCGGGGATCGTCATCGAGCTGAACGTGTGCTGAACTCGGAGGTGCCGTACGTTCGGTGCTTGGATCGGTCGGATCGTGAAGACGTACGACTACATCAACCGCGTTGTCATAACGCTTCCGCTTACGGTCTACGAGGGTACGTGGACAACACTCTCCCCTCTCGTTGCTATGCCATCACCATGATCTTGCGTGTACGTAGGAATTTTTTTGAAATTACTACGTTCCCCAACAACGCTGCCATGTCGCACTGATGTTGCATACATGTGTAGACGCACCGTATGTGCACCTAGAGACAAGTTTAGGCACCAACTTCACGAATTTTACAACATTATAGGTACCAAATTGGTCATCATGTACAACTTGTTGTACCACTGCGGCATTTCCCTCAATTAAATTGTATGCACAAAAGTTTTGTACATGTTGTATCCTATGGCCCACAATCTGAACATCTCTGATCGTACAGGCGTTGGATGGCAATTTACTGTATGTATAGCAATCTTCGGTTTTGCTAAAGCACATCTAGATGTGCCATAAGTATTGCACATTTAAGTCCTACATCATTGATCTTACATTGAGATTTCTGTGGATATTTTTTTCTTTTTTCTTTTTCTCTTTATGCTTTATGCTTGACTCACTCACTTAGAGCAACTCCAATGGGGCGACCCATTTTATCCGCCTGCGTCCATTTGAGGCGCGGACAAAAGTGGAGGTCCAACGCGGCGACCCAAACGCAAATCGCGTCCGCCTGGCGTCCGTACGGACACATTTTCGGACCAAAATTGCGCCGGGAATGCGTCGGCGCGGACACGAAGCGGACGCGCCGCGCGTCTCCACGTGTAGGCCACCCAACCACCACCGGTCATCTTATTTATGACGACCACCGACAGCGGGCCCACTTGTCAGCCTCAGGAAGCGTCCTTTTTTAAGCACGCGTGCGGCGGGGGATCGGCCTCATCCACTTCTTCCGTCCACATCTGGCCCCCCACCACTCCCTTGCTTCCTCGCCGGCAACAGGAAACCCTAGGCCGCTATGGGCATCTTCGGCAACAATGGCAAGGGCAAGGGCAATGGCACCCCCGCCGCCTCGTCCTCCCGTGCTCTCCTCCCCCTCCACCGCCGGCGCGTTCCTGAACGCTGGCGCCTGCACATCCCAGTGCACCAAGCGCGGTGGCACTGGGAGTACAGGCAGCCCCTCCCCTATCCCAACGTGACGCTGCCGCACCATTGGCACTTGGATCCCCAGCGAATCCTGGTGCCGGCGGTTCCGCGGAGTCAGCGGGCGCATGACGATGAAGTGCGCCGGCGCCGCGCGCAGCTCACGCCGGAGCGGCGTCGGCTGCCCGAGTACGCCGCAGACTCTCCCAATTGGGAGGCTTGGTTCGCCCTCGAACACGAGGAGCAACGGCGCTCGAGTGTCGACGCCGTCCCACCGTCGTTCCCACTGCCGCCCCCGCAGGTACAGCCAGAAGACGAGGAGGCGGAGGCGGAGTACCAGGCCGCCCCCGAGGAGGCCCTGCAGCAGGCGCTGGAGGCTAGCCGTCTTGAGGAGGACGCGTGCTTGGATGGGCTGGAGCAAGCCATCGCCCTGTCGGCGGCAGGGGACTCCGTCCACTCCCCGCTGTTCGTGCCGCCACCGCCACCCTCGCCGCCCATCCAGCCCAAGCCGGAGCCGAAGCCGACGCAAAAGCGCTCCCCGCCTCCACCCACTTGGCCGGAGGAGGCCTACTCGTGGACGGGCCAGTACCGCGAGTGGATGAGCGCGCCCCCCGTCCACTTCGCCGCGACGCCGGAGCAGGAGGCCGCCCTCCTCGAGCGCTGGAAGGCGCACTGGCTCCGCGAGGAGCAGGCCGACAGCGAGCAGCAGATGCGCTACGAGGCCATGCTCCAGCGCAATGCGGAGGCGCTCCGGCTCGAGGAGGAGGAGCGCGCGTGGCTAGCCGCAATGCCGCGCCCTGGCAGACGCCGAAGGAGGCTGCCCTAGCAGCATACCAGGCGGCGTTCGGGTGGGTAGGCCCTGCTCCCGCCTTCATCGACCTCACCAGCGATGGCGATGGCGGCGTCGACGCCAAGGGCAAGGGCAAGGCCGACGACGTCTAAGGCAGCATGCGGGGCGGCAGAAGGCAGTCGCCGACTTTTTTAATGTTTTAGTTAATGTTTAATTATGGTTAAGTAGACTTTGACCAGTGTTTGACCGGCCACTTATGTTTAATTATGTTTATTTTAAGTTTATTTCGTGGAATCATTTTTTTTGCATGCCCGCACATTTGGATCTGCCCTTCGTTGGATGGCCAAACCGATCCATTTTAGAATGCGGACGCATATGTTCGTCTGACCGATCCGAACGGACGAAAAGCAAATAAAAACTGTGTCCGTTTGCATCGGTTCGTTGAAGTAGAGTACATCTAGATGTACATCTAGATGTGCTCTAGACACGACACACCCTAGCATCTTTCTACCGGAAATTGCGACCGGAGTGGAGTTAAAAACATTGGTCTCAACTGTGAAGGCGTGGTTGACCATGAAACTGAGGCGACAGACATCCATTCCCGACAACTGCATGCATGCAGGCCACGCCTCCTACGATTTAGGCCGAGACGCCATGTCCCCGCACATGCACCGACATTGCCGTCGTACCGCTCGCCGGGGCCTCTCCCCGCTTAAGTAACTCGCCACCTCCCTCTTTGACGCATTCCCCCTCCTCCGCCACGCAGCATCGACCAACCGGAGGGGCCGAGCTTAATTAGCCGCAAGTACCCACCACCACCACCCTTTGCTCCCTTTTCGCGCGCAAATTAAGCTAGGCCGTCGCCGCCGTCGTTTCCGCCGCCGGCTGGCCGGGCAAGATGCCGGGGGCCGTGATCGTGCATCACCACAACAGGTACAAGACGTACCCCGGCGAGGTCACCGGCTTCGTCTTCTACTCCTGCCTCGTCGCCTCAGTCGGCGGCTGCATCTTCGGCTACGACATCGGCATGGCCGGTAATGAATCCGTCGCCGCCCTGTGCATGCACGCGTAATTGTGTGTGGGTGTTGGTTTCCTGGCTCTGACTCTGTTTTCTGCGCTGGCGGCGCTGCGGATGACTGCAGCCAGTTTGACGTCGACGGAGTCGTTCCTGCTCTTGTTCTTCCCGGACATCTACCAGCAGCAGAGGGATCAGGTGATCACCAACCAGTACTGCAAGTTCGACAGCCAGGAGCTGTCCCTCTTCGGTTCCTCCCTCTTCCTGTCCGCGGCGACGGCGTCCCTCTTCGCGAGCCCCATGGCCCGCGCCTTCGGCAGGAAGTGGACGCTCTTCTACGCCGCCGTCGCCTACATCATCGGCGCCTGCATGGGCGGCATAGCCACCACCTTCGCCATGCTCATCACCGGCCGCTTGCTCCTCGGCGTCGGGGTCGGCCTCTGCATCCACGCCTCGCCTCTCTACCTCTCGGAGATGGCACCGGCGCAGCAGCGCGGGATGCTCAACATCCTCTTCCAGCTGATGATCACCATCGGGATCCTGTCGGCGAGCCTGACCAACTACTGGACGTCCAGGTTCCTCGGCGGGTGGGGCTGGCGGGTCGGGCTGGGGATGGGCGCCGTCCCGGGGTCCGTCATCGCGCTGGGCTCCCTCGCCATCCCAGACACCCCCATCTCCCTGCTGTCGCGGGGCGAGACCGAGCTCGCCCGCGCGACGCTGTCCCAGATCAGGGGCATCGGCCCCGACGACGTGCGGCAGGAGTTCGACGACCTCGCCGCCGCGTGCGAGGAGAGCAAGGCGGTGGCGAACCCGTGGTGGGAGCTGCTCTTCACCGGCAAGTAGAAGCCGCAGCTGACGTTCGCGCTGGGCGTGCCCTTCTTCCAGCAGCTGACGGGCATCAACGTGATCATGTTCTACGCGCCGGTGCTGTTCAAGACGGTGGGGTTCCGGAACGACGCGTCGCTGATGTCGTCCGTCATCACGGGGCTGGTGAACGTGTTCTCCACCTTCGTGGCCGTGGTGACCGCGGACAGGGTGGGGCGGCGGGCGCTGTTCCTGCAGGGCGGGACGCAGATGATCATCTCGCAGATCCTGGTGGGCACCTTCATCGGGCTCCAGTTCGGGCTGAGCGGGACGGGGGCCATCTCGGAGCAGTACGCCATGTGCATCGTGCTGTTCGTGTGCGTGTACGTGGGCGGCTTCGCCTGGTCATGGGGGCCCATGGGGTGGCTCATCCCCAGCGAGGTGTACCCGCTGGCGGTGCGGTCGCAGGCGCAGAGCATCACGGTGGCCGTCAACATGTGCTTCACGGCCTTCATCGGCCAGGTGTTCCTCACGCTGCTGTGCCACCTGAGGTTCGGCCTCTTCTACTTCTTCGGCGCATGGCTGCTTCTCATGACCATCTTCATCGCCGTGCTGCTGCCGGAGACCAAGTGCGTGCCGCTCGAGGAGGTGTCGCACGTCTTCAGGAAGCACTGGTTCTGGAGGAAGTACGTGGTCGACACCAGCGCCGAAGCGCGCGGGGCCGAGATGAGGAAGAGGATAGCGCTAGAGATGAGCTGATCCACATCCGTCTGGAGCCATGCATGCATGGAGATGGAGGTATACATCGGTAGGCAGATCAGAATCAGATCGGTGCAGGCTGAGTCGCGCTTCATGATTACCCAGCTGACAAGACGTACATAGCTAGAGTGCAGAAATTGATTACGCATGCTCATCGGCCGACCAGCAAGCTAAATTAGTTGATGTTAATCCTGGTGTTGTAGAATTGATCTTAGCATACACTCATCTTGTAATTTTTTCCCTTTGTTTCATGTCAAACTTGTCAATGAAGTATTACAAACAAAAAAAAAATCACAATCTCACTACATGGTCGCTACTGCATGATCAATTGCTCAGTAACCATAGTAGGTTCTACCTTTCAGATGAACGTGTTGCATGGTCTGATACATGCATGGATGCCGATGACTTCTGTTTTCAGTTTTTGCATCACGTGCATGTAGTTTTTTTAACACATTACAGACGCAAACACTCATATATACGTGCATACAATCACCCATATGAACACACATGAGAAACTGAACTTGCATATCATCTTGAGATTTTACGAAGTAGCCGTAGGCACCTCGTAGTCGACGGGGACGTCTCCTTCCACTGAACATGTACCGCTGAAAATCCTGAAATAAATCCAGGATAAATCCGAACACCAGAATGTGAAACCTGATGGGCTGGTGATACAACTGTCCTTCTAACCATCCAACCACATGTTGGTTCACATCACAAGCATGTAGTTGATGAACATGTATGCATGGATGGGTCTCATGTGCATGTCCTGAATGAATTGATAGGACTATAGGACTATATGCATGTCGCATACATATGAAAAAGATGGACAATTAAAATCGTCGCATTCTTATAACCCTTAAAGAAGAAAAAATAGAATTAAGTGCAACCCTTTAAGAAGAAAAATGAATAAATTACATAGAAATTATGCATTTTTATAATATGCAAGTATTAGCATATAATAAGAAAATTTTCGCAAAAACGAAGTTTCCTAAGAAGGAATGGATCAGTGGCATTGGTATTATTCTTAAAAAGAAAGAAAATGAAATAAAAATTAAAATGAAACCAAAATAATGAAGTTTCTAAGAAAGAATGAATTGACGACATTGATATTTTAAGAAAAAGAAAATAAAACAAACATTGACAAAATTTGCTTACCATTTCACAAAATTTGCACTTTTTTATAATATGCAGGAAGAAACATATATTAGTGAAATTTTTGCAAAAGAATGTTTTCTAAGAATGAATAAATTAGTGGCATTGATATTACCCTTAAAGGTGCATGGAAATAAAATAGAAGCAAAAGCAAAATCAAAATATTTTTTTTCTCTGGAAGAACGAATTTGTGGCACTGACATTACCCTAAAAAAGAAATGAAAGGACTAAAACAATATAATATAATGAAGTTTTCTATGAAAGAATGAATTAGTGACATTAGTATCACCCTTTAATAAGACAGAAGATGAAATAAAAATGAAAACAAAATCAAAAACATTATAAAATAGAATGAATTAGTGGCAATATTATTGCCCTTTAAGAAGAAAAAAATTAAAGCAAAGCATGACAATATTTGCATACAGTTTACACAGAAATTGCGATTTTTATAATATGCTAGGATAAACCTACAATAATGAAATATTTTTAAGAAGGAATGAATTAGTGGCATTGGTATTACACTTAAAGATGAAATGAAATAAAATAAAAATAAAATTGGAATAAAAATAGTTAATTTTCTAAGGAAGAATGATTTTTTCGCACTGATATCACCCTTTAAGAAGATAGAAGTTAAGATAAAAACAAAAAAAAACCTAAATAAGGAATTTTTATAAGGATGAATGAATTAGCAGCATGGTATTACCTTTTAAAAAGAAAGAGAATGAAATAAAAACTAAAACAAAACCAAAATAATGAAGGTTCTGTGAAAGAACAAATTGGTGTCAATAGTGTTGCCCTTTAAGAACATAATAAAAACCAAACAATGACAAAATTTGCATACAATTTACACAGAAATTGCACTTTTTTATAATAACAAGAATAAACACATAATAATGTAAGTTTTACAAGAAGGAATGAATTAGTGACATTGGTATTACCTGTATAGATGAAATAAAATAATAAAGAATAAAACCAAAAGAAAAATCAAAATCAATATATAATAATTTTCCCAAATGATAAGTGTCACACGTGTGGCATGAAGCAACATGGTCCAAACATCCCCACTACCATCCATTTTGACACATCAAACAGATGAGATCAGTGAAATCTTTTTTGTTTTCGGACTTCAAAATATTTCATCTCTTAAATAAAAAATCTGATTAAAAGTCCGTTTTCATCATAAAATCCATCTTGAAGAGATCTTCAAAACTAGATCACATATTGATATGTTTTGACGAAATTTTTTTTGGGGGCGGGGGGGGCAAAAGTTGCCATGATGTTACATTGAAGTTGCCATAGTGTTTACACTAAAGTTGTCATGATATGTTTCATCAATTTTTCTTCTTCTAGATTTAAAGCTACCATTGTATTTCAACTAGTTTTCACGGCAAATTTTATTAATTAACCATGGCATTTTTTAGTAATTAACCACAACAAATTTAATTCATGGATCATGGTAATCATTTATTATGTAAAATTTAGTTTATAGATCATAGCAATTTTAGTATTTTGACCATGGCGATTCTAGTATTTTGATCATGTAATTCTTTTTGTATGAACCATGACAAATTTTTGTGCATGTATCATGGAAAATTTAAGTAATTCTCAATGTCAATTTTAGTTTCTAGTTCATGGCAAATTTTAGTCATTGCCTATTCATTTTTAAAGTACTTTGATGACGAATTCCTTTTAATTATGAAGCATGTCAAAATTATTTCATGGATCATGGCAATTAGTAATTCTCCATGGCAAGTTTAGTCTCTTAATTCCCTTTTTTATAACATGTCAAAATTTACTTTAAACGTAGAAGAAAAACTTGTTGAAACATATCATGGCAACTTCAGTGTAAACACCATGGTAATTTATGTGTAATAGACATGGTAACTTTTGGTCGCCAAAAAATATCATCGAACCATATTGATATGGGCTCTAGTTTTGAAGTCCTCGTCGCGATGGATTTAATGGTGAAAACGGATTTTCAATCGGATTTTTCATTTAAGAGGTAAAACATTTTAAAGTTTGGAAAACCCAAAATATTTCGGTGACATCATCTATTGTTTCCCTGTTTGCATGCATGTGTGAAAGAAGCAAAAAGACTGACGTGTCACAATGGATCGCTAGAAGGGCGTTTGGCCTGACCTCCTTCAGCCCACACGTGTAGGCGGAATTACTTCGTACCACAGGTGTGGCACTTATCAGGGTCCATACTTTTTCTAAGGAAGAATGAATTTGTGGCATTGATATTACCCTTTAAAAAATAAAATGAAAAAAATACTAAATTAAAATCAAAGTAATATTTTTTTCTAAGGAAGAATGGATTAGTCGCATTGGTATTACCCTTTCACAAGAAGCAAAATAAAATAAATCTAAAACAAACAATGACATAATTTTCACATGATATACACAAAAAAATGTTTCCTAAAAACGAAATATCTAGTGGCATTAATATTACCCTTAAAGAAAAAAATAAACTAAAATAAAAACAAAAACAAGATCAAGACAATGAAGTTTTATTAGGAAGAATGAAATAGTGGCATTGGTATCATCCTCTAAGAAGAAATAAAATGTAAAAAAACTTGCACACAAATTTGCATTGAAATTGCACTCTTCGGTATGCAAAAGGATAATCATATAATATTTTAATTTTTGCAAATACCATATAGTATTTGACTATTTGTATGACAGTCACCCAACATTTCGAAAATAACCAAAAAATAATTATAATAACCAACTAATCAAGAAAAATAAAAAATAAAACCACATTATAACAGAAAAAACAAAGGGAGAGAGGTGGACCGGGTCATCAGATGGGCTACATAGAGCTTGTTGGGTCGCACAGGTTAATGTGCCATCTTGTTAAGGAATTTACATACCCAAAATAAGGGGCCAGTCAAAAGTTTCTGGCCCAAAACAAGACACATCACATAGGAGAAAAAAAGGAGCACAAATCTTAAAGTATCAATTAACGGTCAGAAAAATTGGCTGATCCAAATTTAGTTTTCACGCAGCTTACATCTGTCTAAAGTGCACCCAACGACATATCAACATAGAGGCAATGCATATTCTTCAGGTTTTTAAAGAACCTTGTAGCTAGATCAATCTTCTTATACAAACCATCCATGTTGACACATTGATTTTTGTGCTTCACACAGAAAGAAATTAATCTCTTGAATAAAATCTTTTTGTGCACTATCATCTGACAAGTTCTACAACTCCTATTTTGTGATTTCAGGGAGACCAATGGCATCTATGATGTCTTCATTCCTCTTTGTAATGCTTTGTTTAAGTCATATGTCATGCCAAATATGGTCACCATCAATTTTGCCATGCAAACAAACTCAAATGAAGTTAACATAGTTTGTGCTGCTATCTGAAATGCCTCACAGGGAGCCTAGTATTTAAACTAAGGCATAGCCTAATGGTGGAAAAGGGCTGATGCCTTGGCACCCACCCAGGTTCAAGGCGTGCTACTTGCAATTTGGATTTGTTGCACCAGCTATACTATAGGGGCCTCTCTCACAGTCTTTTCGTCAAAAAATTATGCATATAGAAATACATGTATAATATATTTCATGGAAAATTTCATAACAGTATATTTTTATGTGGGGCATATAAGAAAAAAAATACAAATACATATGTGAAGTTTTCTAAGAAAAATATGAATTACCCTAACGAAGAAAGAAAATAAAAAATAAATGAACGAAAAATACTTCACACAATTTGCATTGAAATTGTGCATTTTTATAATATGTAAGAATAAGCATACAATAGTGCAGTTTCCACACTCTAATATAATTTACACATATATTGCATATTACATATATAAAAATTTACGCACATAACCAATATGCGCACATACATATAAAGAGAAAAGAAAAACTAACTCAAAAAAGGGGGAAAGGAAAAAAACAGAATCAAGCACACATGAAAACATGAAAAAGTGTTGCATGCACAAATATAGGAGAAAATTCAACAAGAGAAGAAATCGGCCAAGCATCACTAAACCAAGACCTAATAAAATATGATATTCTAAGGTAGAATCAATTAGGATTACTAGTATAACCCTGTTAGAGTCATGCACATAAATAGATGAAAATACTATGGTCAAATACAATAATAAAAATATGATATTCTAAGGTAGAATCAATTAGGATTACTGGTAAAATCATGTTAGAATCATGCACATAAATAGATAAAAATACTATGGTCAAACAATTAACTAAACAACAAGAAAAATGAAAGGAAGTGAAAAATTAGCACACATAAGAAGAAGAAAACTAACAAAAATGGACAATTATAAACGTGTGCCTACTTTTTTCTGGTTCAGTCCAATTGCTAACCACCATCTGATCGAGTTCCAAAGGCTCAGCTGCCTTTCTTCTCGCCATATGCTAAAAAAATAAAAATCAAAATCAAAACCAAAAATGAAGTTTCCCGAGGAAGAATGAATTAGGGGCATCAGTATCACGCTTAAAGAAGAAATAGAATAATAATAATAATTAAGAGTACTAGTATTACAAAAAATTAAAACAAAAAATGAAGTTTTCTAAGAAATAATAAACTATTGGTATTACCCTTAACAGATGAAAAATTAAAACAAATGAAGGAAAATATTTACACACAATTTGTAAGGAGATTGCACATTTTTCTAATATCCGAGAATAAGTATATAATTGTACAATTTCCAAACTCTTATATAATTTAGACACACATTTTAAATTACTCACATGTATAATAATTTACACATGTACCCAACATGCTCAAATACACATTTTTTTTAGAAAAGGGGGGCCTCCCCGGCCTCTGCATCAGAACGATGCATACGGCCATAAATATAAGTAAAAAGGTTTAACAGAGTCTAAAAGTTTGAAAATGTAAATAGAGGGAAGCTCACAGAGAGCCTCGATGCAAACATAACAAAGGCCATAAAGCCACAACCGGCTGGCAGAAAAAAGATAGGAAAACTAATCGCCTATCCTATTACACGTCCGCCATCCAAACCGGTTGAAGATATCTCGCGCAACCATCTCCCACCGGACAGATCCAGTAACCAAACGCTCCCTGACCGCCATCGGAGTGAGTAAGGACCACAAACGGATCAGCGCCATAGCACGGAATAAAACCTGCAAAAAATGAATAGTTGTTGTTCTGTTAAAAGCCAAATCATTCCTGCAGTTCCAAATTGCCCATAACAACGCACATACTCCAACACGAATGTGTCCAGCGGTTTCGGACTCTATCCCAGCCCGCCACGTTCCAAACAACGAACCTACCGAGTCCGGTGGAGTAATGTTAAAGGCAATTTGCACCGTGCGCCATAAGACTCTCGCCAATGGGCACTCGAAGAAGAGGTGCTTAATGGTCTCGTCCCGATCACAGAAGCTACACCTAGTAGAGCCTGTCCAATTGCGCTTAACCAAGTTGTCCTTTGTTTAAATGACTTGTTTATGTACAAACCACATAAACACTTTAATCTTCAAAGGAACTTTAACTTTCCAAACATGTTTGGAACTAGGAATGACGCTAGAGTTAATGACATCGATATACATCGACTTAACCGTAAACACTCCAGACCCAGTAAGTTTCCAACACAATTGATCGGGCTGATGAGCTAACTGAACCTCCATCAGTCTAGTCACCAGATGAAGCCAAGCTTCCCACCTATCACCAATAAGCACCCTCCGAAACTGGATATTAAGGGGAACAGACTGCATAATCATTGCAACCAGCGCGTCACGTCGTTGAACAATACGATACAGGGACGGATACTGTAACGCCAATGGTGTATCACCAAGCCACGTATCCTCCCAGAAATGGGTATTGTTACCATTACCGATGACAAACTTTGTTCTATTAAAGAAGGCGGCCTTAACTCTCATAATCCCCTTCCAAAACGGCGAGTCCATTTGTCTCACGGTCACCTGTGACAAAGTCTTGGACTGCAGATACTTGTTACGAAGAATCTGTGCCCACATTGCGTCTGGCTCAACAGATAACTTATACAGCCACTTACTGAGAAGGCATCTGTTCTTGACCTCAAGATTCTCAACACCCAGACCCCATTGGTCCTTTGGTCAACAGATTACATCCCATTTGGCAAGTCTGTACTTTCTCTTAAGATCATCACTCTGCCAAAAAAATCTTGATCGGTAAAAGTCCAGCCTTTTCCGAACCCCAACTGGCACTTGGAAGAATGATAGAAGGAACATCGGCATACTCGTGAGCACCGAATTGATAAGAATCAGCCGGCCTCCATAAGACATGAGTTTGCCCTTCCAGCAACTGAGTTTTTTCTCAAACCGATCCTCGATGTAGTTCCACTCTCTATTTGTTAGCCTACGATGGTGAATGGGTATACCTAGGTACGTGAAAGGTAAAGCCCCTAACTCACAACCAAACAATTTCCTATAAGCCTCTTGTTCCTCCTTGGCTCTACCAAAGCAGAACAACTCGCTTTTGTGAAAGTTAATCTTTAATCCGGACAATTGTTCAAATAAGCATAACACTAGCTTCATATTTCTCTCTTTTACCAAGTCATGCTCCATAAAGATGATTGTATCATCAGCGTACTGCAGAATGGAGACACCCCCGTTAACCAGATGAGGCACCAAGCCACCCACCTGACCGGCCTCCTTTGCCCTTCCTATAAGAATTGCCAACATGTCCGCCACAATGTTGAACAAAACAGGAGACATCGGATCACCTTGCCTCAGGCCTTTGTGTGTCTGAAATAATGACCTATATTGTCATTCACTTTAATTCCAACACTCCCTTTTTGCGTGAAGGATTCTACCTGGCGTCACCAAGCTTCATCGAATCCCTTCATACGCAAGGCCTGTTGAAGGAAGGGCCATTCGACTTTGTCATACGCTTTCTCGAAATCCACTTTGAAAATAACCCCGTCCAGCTTTTTCGTGTGGATCTCATGGAGCGTTTCATGAAGGACCACAACCCCTTCAAGGATGTTCCTGTCCGGCATGAAAGCAGTTTGGGTAGTGATGAAGTCATGTACCTAGGGTAGGGTCATGGACCTATCTAGGATACCCTACCCAAGGACATCCTTAGAAGAAGCTACCTTCCAGTCGACCAAGAGAGACTTCACTCGACGAACTCAAGGACACTCGACGATGAAGATAGCCACTGGACCATGAAGCTAACCACTCGACGACCAGGAGACCTAAAGTCACTCAGCACGCAACGGTCTGTCATTAAGTAGCTTTAATAGTCTTCATGGTCCTTTATGAGGGCGTTACTAGTAACCCCCTGTCTTAATGTACTTAAACCCTGCATAACTGAGGGCCGGAGGGGTCTGGCGAACTCTATATAAGCCACCCCCCTCCTCAGTGTAAAGGGTTGGCACCCCTGTAACTCATATACACAGAAACCAGTCGACCGCCTTCGGGCTTCGAGACGTAGGGCTATTACTTCCTCCAAGAAGGGCCTGAACTCGTAAAACACTCGTGTGTACAACTACTCCATAGCTAGGATCTTTCCTCTCCATACCTACCCCCATTCTACTATCAGACTTAGAACCACGACAGTTGGCGCCCACCGTGGGGCAAGTGTCTTAGCGACTTTTTGGAGAAGTTGCAATTTGTCTGATTGCCTTCATCATGGTTTCTGGCGGAGCTCTGGTCGAGGGCCGCGAGATCCGTCTCGGTGCGCTCGCTTTCATCGCCGACGACTCCGCTTGGCTCCAGGAGGCACCACTCGACATTGATGCGCTCCTCGTCCGTGGGGCGACGCACTTTCGGGCGTGTGTCCGCGGCGTCCTGCTGTGGTAGCCGTCGACCCCATACCGGTCGACTCTTGTGCCGTCCTCCCTCCCTGTCTCCCGCCAGCGCAAGCGCTCTGGTCGGTCGAGGCTTCAGCGATGGGTGAGACACGCAGTGGCTCGCCAATCGGCCACCACCCAAGTCGCGGCAATTGAGCCCGACGAATCTCTCTACGGCCTGTTCGATCTGTCGACTGGCTCCGTAGAGACTGCATCCGAGTGCGATAGCAGTGATCCAGCGGCAGATGTCCTGATGGTCAACGGGCCTTGTAGCCCTCCCGGTTTCTCCCGCGTCGACGGGATGGACGATGGAGGCGACCCCGCTCAGGCCCACGAAGAATATCAGCCCGAGCCACTCACTTCTCAGCAAAGAGAAGATCTTTATCGCCGGAACATGGATGCCCTACATACCCATCGCAGGAGAAACTCCTGAGGCTCGTGCCTTGGAAGAGGCGCGTTTGGCCAACTTGGCTGAACGCACTCGACTGGAGAACCTCCAGCGAGAACTCGACGAGCGTGCGCGTCAACGAGTACCTGACTCCAGCCGACGTCAGCTCTTTCCGCAACCGACTCAGGTATATCGAACCCCGATTCAGAATTTGGCAGCTGCAGCCCGTATAGCGGAGTCAATTCAGCCCTCTCAGTCGGAGGCTGGAAGAGGCTTGATGCAGATCAGGGATTTGCTCCGGGCGGCAAGAGATCAGAATTCAGTTGTGTCACAGTCGCGCAACATGATTCACAGTCGATTCGTCGCTGCGAATACTGTTCAGTCGGCTCACAGCCCAAGGTCACCTCCGAGACGCATGGGACGTGAAGGCCGGCGGGACCACTATGATGGCCGATTTGATCGTGATGATAGGCGTCGAGTGCCCACTCCTCCCCCGAGAAGTGGGTCTAACGCCCATCGGCAGCAAGATGAGAGGCGCCAGCTCAGTGTTGGGTGGAGAGCTCCGGTCGACCCCAGAGAACCAGGCTTTGATGCGAGATCCATCATCGTACAAGGTTTGGTCGATCGGAACAGAGCTCATAGAGGTGGCCATGACAGAGATGCGCCCACTGGCAGCCGAGTCCATGTTTCAGGTCTAGAATGCTTTAGCAGAGCCATCAGAGCCGCAGTGATACCCCCCAACTTCAGGTTGGCGACTGGAGTGAGTAAGTTCACCGGAGAGTCCAAGCCTGAAACTTGGCTTGAAGACTACCGAGTGGCGGTACAGATTGGTGGTGGTAATGATGAGGTGGCCATGAAGCATTTGCCACTCATGCTAGAGGGTTCGGCCAGGGTGTGGTTGAATCAGTTAGCTCCTTGCAGCATTTACACCTGGGAAGATCTTTCCCGAGTGTTCGTCAGGACGTTCGAAGGAACTTGCAAGCGACCGGCCGGATTGACAGAGCTGCAAGTCTGCGTACAAAAGTCGAGTGAAACATTGAGAGATTACATCCAAAGATGGATCACTTTGCATCATACCGTGGAGAATGTGTCGGACCATCAAGCGGTCTGCGCCTTCAAGGATGGTGTCAAGAACAGAGATTTGAGCCTAAAGTTTGGTCGAACCGGAGATATGACCCTGAGTCGAATGATGGAGATTGCCACCAAATACGCTAACGGTGAAGAAGAGGACAGTCTTCGGAGTGGCAAGTATAAACCGAGTCAATCGGAAAAGGGAAACTCCAGTCGGAAACAGAAGTGGAAGGCCGAGCCAGTTGCTCCTGGAGAGGCTCTGGCCATGACTCAGGGCAAATTCAAAGGCAAGCCCAATGATCTTGGAACCGCAAGAAGGTAAAAGATAAAGAAGGAAATGACGTGATGAATCTACCGTGTCACATCCACACGAAGAAAGACAAAGAGGGTAACTTCATCTACCCAAAAAAATACCACTCGCCAGTGCCGGCTCTTAATCCAGCAGTTTCAAGGGAAACAACCCAAGGACAAAGAGAAGGAGTCGGACAAGGCTGAGGACAAGGAGGACAGTGATGGAGGGTACCCTCATGTCAATTCCACCCTGATGATTTTTGCTGATGTAGAGAGCAAAAGTCGACTGAAAGTGATCAACCGAGAGGTAAATATGGTCGCCCCGGCGACACCAAGCTATTTGAAATGGTCGCAAACTCCCATTACGTTCGACCAGTCCGATCACCCTACTCACATTGCCACCCCTGGGAGGCAAGCGCTGGTGGTAGACCCAGTCGTCGAAGGCACTCGACTGACGAAGGTATTGATGGATGGCGGCAGTGGGTTGAATATACTGTATGCAGAGACGCTCAAGGGAATGGGCATTCCGATGTCCAGGCTCAGCTCCAGCAACATGAGTTTTCACGGAGTCATTCCTGGAAATAAGGCTGAGTCACTCGGTCAAATACCTCTGGATGTAGTGTTCGGCGACTCGAAGCATTTCCGCAAAGAGAAGCTGACATTTGAAGTCGTGGATTTCCAGAGCACTTACCACGCTATTTTGGGAAGGCAAGCCTATGCCCGCTTCATGGCTCGACCATGTTATGTGTATCTCAAATTAAAGATGCCTGGCCCCAAAGGAGTGATCACTATCACTGGCAGCCGGAAGAAGGCAGAAGAGTGTTTCCAGAAAGGCTCGAAGATTGCGGATGCCCAGATAACAGTGGTAGAGCTGGAAGGATACAAGAAAAATGCAGATCCGAGTGATTTGCTGCGGGCCAAGAAGCCCGCCACAGAGTCAGCGTTCCAGTCGTCAGGGGAGACAAAGCTAGTTCATATCCACCCGACTGACCCCAACGCAGCTCCGACCCATATTTTCACAACACTCGACTCTAAATAGAAAGAAGCGCTCATCCAGTTCCTCTATGAGAACTGGGACATCTTTGCATGGAAGCCAACTGACATGTCGGGTGTTCCCAGGGGGCTGGCTGAGCATCACCTTAGAGTCGACTCAAAAGCGAAACGTGTTAAAGAACATCTTCGACGGTCCGCCGTTCAGAAGAAAAAAGCCATTGGCAAGGAGGTGGCCCGACTCCTTGCAGCAGAGTTTATCCGAGAGATATACCACTCCGAGTGGCTCGCCAATGTCGTCATGGTTCCCAAGTAGGACAACTCACTTCGCATGTGCATTGATTTCAAACATATCAATCGGGCCTGCCCAAAAGATCATTTTCCTCTCCCTTGCATCGACCAAATTGTCGACTCGACTGCGGGATGCGAGAGATTGTCTTTTTTAGACGCCTATTCTGGGTATCATCAGATCCGTCTGTATGGACCTAACGAAATCAAAATAGCTTTCATCACTCCATTCGGGTGCTTCTGCTATATCACCATGTCATTCGGTCTCAAGAATGCCGGAGCCACGCTCATGAGAATGATTCAAAAGTGTTTACTCACTCAAATCAGTCGGAATGTGGAAGCGTACATGGATGATATCATGGTCAAGTCACGAAAGGGTTCCGACCTATTGACTAACCTAGCTGAAACATTTGCCAATCTCAGGAGATATGATATCAAGCTCAATCCATCACGTGCACATTCGGAGTGCCTGGCGGAAAGTTACTAGGTTTTCTCGTTTCAGAACGAGGAATCGATGCTAACCCAGAAAAAGTTGGCACCATACTCCGAATGAGACGCCCTGTGCGTGTGCACGATGTCCAGAAGCTTACTGGATGCTTGGCCGCGTTAAGTCGATTCATCTCTCGCCTTGGTGAAAAGGCGTTGCCTCTTTACCGACTGATGAAGAAGGCAGACAAGTTCGAGTGGACTCCAGAAGCTGATGCAGCATTTGCCAAGCTAAAAGCTCTGCTCTCCACCCAACCGGTGCTTGCTGCTCCAATCAGCAAAGAGCCTCTGTTGCTTTACATTGCAGCCACAGGACAGGTCGTCAGTGTAGTACTTACGGTCGAGCGGGAAGAGGAAGGTAAAACCTTCAAAGTTCAGCGCCCAATGTATTATCTCTCTGAAGTTTTGACCCCATCGAAGCAAAGATATCCTCATTATCAGAAGCTCGTATATGGGATCTACATGACCATGAAGAAGGTTGCTCATTATTTCTCTGATCATGACATTACAGTCGTCAGCAACACTCCATTGTCAGAGTCTGCACAACAGAGATGCAACTGGTCGAGTGGCTAAATGGGCGATTGAACTCCTTCCCCTTGATATCAAATTTGAGGCAAAGAAAGCCATTAAGTCCCAGGCTATAGCAGATTTCCTTGCCGAGTGGGTTGAACAACAGCAGCCGACTCAAGTTCACTTGGAGCATTGGACCATGTTCTTTGATGGCTCTAAGATGTTAAATGGTTCTGGTGCTGGGGTAGTTTTGGTTTCTCCCCGAGGAGATAAGCTCAGATATGTGCTCCAGATCCACTTTGATTCCTCCAACAATGAAGCTGAATATGAAGCACTTTTGTATGGGTTGCGCATGGCCATTTCACTCGGCGTCCGTCGCCTTATGGTTTATGGCGACTCAGATTTGGTGGTCAATCAGGTGATGAAGGAGTGGGACATTAGAAGCCCAGCCATGACTGGATACTGCAATGCAGTGAGGAAGCTCGAAAAGAAATTCGAAGGGTTAGAGCTCCACCATATACCCCGACTGAAAAATCAAGCGGCTGATGATTTGGCAAAGATAGGATCCAAGAGAGAAGCCATCCCCAGTGATGTGTTCTTGGAGCATATCCATACTCCATCAGTCATAGAAGATCCTTTTACCGACGAAGCCCCGCAACCTAAGAGTGTTACGGATCCGACTGAGGTTGAAGTTCTAGCAGTGGTCGACCTGGTCATGGAAGTTTTGGTGATCACTCCCGATTGGACAGTACCGTATATCGCGTATATCTTGAGGAAAGAGCTCCCGGAGGATGAAGAAGAGGATCGACAGATCGTTCGTCGATCTAAAGCCTTTACTGTGATAAGGGGCAGCTGTACAGAGAAAGCGCAACTGGAGTTAGTCAGAAAGGCATAACAGTGGAGGAAGGTCGAATAATCCTTGATGACATCCACTCGGGGACCTGTGGCCATCATGCGTCTTCCCGGACCATTGTGGCCAAAGCATACCGAGCCGGATTTTATTGGCCAAGAGCGAATGACATGGCAAAGGAGATAGTCGACAAGTGTGAGGGATGTCAATTTTACTCCAATATGTCACACAAGCCTACCACAGCTTTAAAGACCATACCACTTGTTTGGCCCTTTGCTGTATGGGGGTTCGATATGGTCGGCCCTTTGAGAACTGGCAGAAGCGGTTTCACCCATGTGCTGGTAGCAGTCGACAAGTTCACCAAGTCGATTGAGGCCAAACCCATCAAGAACCTCGATGCCGGTACTGCTGTCAGCTTTATCAGAGAATTAGTGTTCAGATATGGAGTCCCGCACAGCATCATCACTGACAATGGGTCAAACTTCGATTCCGAAGAATTCAGAGCTTTCTGCATGTCTCAAGGCACACGAGTCGACTATGCTTCAGTCGCCCATCCACAGTCGAATGGACAGGCAGAACGAGCCAACGGCTTGATTCTCAAAGGGTTGAAACCCCGTTTGATGTGTGACCTCAAGCATGCGGCTGGTGCATGGGTCGACGAACTTCCCTCGGTGCTTTGGGGGTTAAGGACCATGCCCAACCGGTCGACTGGAAGAACTCCGTTCTTCTTGGTCTACGGAGCTGAAGCAGTCTTGCCGAGTGACCTTCTCCACAATGCTCCTCGAGTCGAGCTCTACACCGAAGCTGAAGCAGAACAAGCACGGCAGGATGCAGTCGACCTCTTAGAGGAAGAAAGGGAGATGGCCCTGATTCGATCGACCATTTATCAACAAGACTTACATTGCTTCCACGCCAAAAACGTGAAGAGTCGAGCCTTCCAGGAAGGAGATCTGGTTCTCCGAGTGGATCAGCAGAAACCACACAAGCTTGCTCCTTCTTGGGAAGGTCCCTTCATCGTCACCAAGGTTCTCCACAATGGAGCATACCGTTTCTACAATGTCGAGCATCAGATCGACGAGCCCCGAGCTTGGAACGCGGAGCTTCTCCGCCCCTTTTACACTTAAGTATTCACTCGGATGAGTTGTAATAAAAGTACTTCTGTAGTTTATTTATCAAAGACAAGAAATTTATAGTTTTCCCAGTAATTGTTATTACTTTTGTCCACATAAAGCAATCCCCCAGTGGGTGGCTTGGCTGCGAATCTGATTCGCCTAAGTCTGTAAAAAAAATCCTAACCGAGTGGTGAGCCAGCCTCCCACTCGAAGGCTTAGCTGCGAAATCCGTTTCGCCTAAGTTAAACAAAATCCTACCGAGTGGTAAGCTAGCCTTCCACTCGGAGGCTTAGCTGCAGTCCAAGTACTGGCCTAAGTTTTTGAAAATCCTACCGAGTGGAAAGCCAGCCTTCCACTCGGAGGCTTAGCTGCAGTCCAAGTACTCACCTAAGTTTTTGAAAATCCTACCGAGTGGAGAGCGAACCTTCCACTCGGAGGCTTAGCTGCAGTCCAAGTACTCGCCTAAGTTAAACAAAATCCTACCGAGTGGTAAGCCAGCCTTCCACTCAGAGGCTTAGCTGCAGTCCAAGTACTCGCCTAAGTTAAACAAAATCCTACCGAGTGGTAAGCCAGCCTTCCATTCGGAGGCTTAGCTGCAGCACTGCGCTCGCCTAAGTACAAATACAACATGCGCTCTGCGAGGAGGACGAGGTACAGGTCGACTGCTACCTCCTTCTCTAGAGGTACGCCTTGAAAATCCTACCGAGTGGAGAGCAAACCTCCCACTCGGGGGCTTAGCTGCAGCCCAGTGCTCGCCTAAGTTTTTGAAAATCCTACCGAGTGGAGAGCAAACCTCCCACTCGGGGGCTTAGCTGCAGCCCAGTGCTCGCCTAAGTTTTTGAATATCCTACCGAGTGGAGAGCAAACCTCCCACTCGAGGGCTTAGCTACAGCCCAGTGCTCACCTAAGTTTTTGAAAATCCTACCAAGTGGAGAGCAAACCTCCCACTCGGGGGCTTAGCTGCAGCCCAGTGCTCGCCTAAGTTTTTGAAAATCCTACCGAGTGGAGAGCAAACCTCCGACTAGGGGGCTTAGCTACAGCCCAGTGCTCGCCTAAGTTTTTGAAAATCCTACCAAGTGGAGAGCAGACCTCTCACTCGGGGGCTTAGCTGCAGCCCAGTGCTCGCCCAAGTGTATCGAGGAACAAGTCGATTGCAATGAGCACCTCGCTTTAGCCTGCAAAAGACACCTCAAACCAAATGCAAGCATATTCAACGTCTAATCCAAGTTCGGATAACACCTAACGGAACCGAAAGTGCTCAGGCGCTAAGCCTGTTAAGGTTTGTTGGTTACAAAACTCACTCGGCATACCGAGGCAAATTTAAAGTATCAAGCTCAGAAGTTTTTTACCCCTCCCGTGGAGGGCTGGAAGGTGCAACAAACTCATCCAGGTCGATTCCATCTGCAATCCGAGTGGCAGCGGCGATGAAGGTCTCCATGAAAGATCCGAAATCATGCTTCTTGGTGTTAGCCACCCTAAGGGCCACCAGCTTGTCCTCTCGTGCATCCTTGCAGTGAACTCGGACCAGAGACAGAGCAACATCCGCGCCACACCTGGCAGAAGACTTCTTCCACTCCTGCACTCGACTTGGGACCTCGTTCAGTCGAGTCATTAGAGACTCGAGGTTGTTCTGGAGCGTCTCTCTTGGCCAAAGTGTTGTGTCGATGCGAGAAGTTGCAACCTTCAGCCTTGCGAGATAGTCGACGACAGCAGCAACGTGAGATTCAAGCCGGAGCACATTCATGGCGACTTCATCTTTCACGGGAGAGTTGATGGGATCCAGGTTTATTTCCAGTCGACCAGTCTCCTCTTCAAAGTTCTGGCAAAATTCTGCAAGCACAACCACCGAGTCAAGACAACAGTCGGAGATCACAGTTAAAATGTCTGTTTGATACAAAAGATTACCTTCAAGCATGAGGAATAGCTTCTTGGCGAGTCCACCCAGATAAGCCTCCAGATCGTTCTTCTTTCCCACCAACTCACTGGCCTTGTCATTCAGGGCAATCTTGTCACTTTTCAGTCGACTGACCTCCTTGTTGGCAGCATCAAGAGCAGCCTTCAGATTGGTGTTTTCTTCTTCAAGCTTGGTGACTGAAGCCAGCTTCTCATCTGCGAGCTTGGTCTTCTCTAAAGCCGCTTTCTGCAACTCAGCCAAGTCAAGGTCTTTCTTCTTCAGGGCATCCCTCACTTTGTTTGCAAAGTTACAGTGAGATCAGATTCTGAAACAAACGAGAGGCAAAGGCAGTCGTCGGAGGCCTCACCAAACATACCTTTAGCTTCCTCCTTCGCCTTCATTAGGTTCTCTTGGGTCAGTTTCAGATCAAGCTCGAGCTGGATGTGTTTGTTCTCCAACTCAGTATAACGAGCCGCAAGGTCGCAGGATTTCTACGAAGAACCAATCGACAGATGTCAAAGACAATTCACTTCCGAGTGACTAAGGAAAAATCATAGCGTTTCTAAGACTACGGCCGAATACGAACATTCGACCACAGTCTCGAGGACTACACCCAGTGGGTGCACTCAGCGTGCCCCACTAGTTTCATCAGTTAGAGTCGACCAGTCGACCAACAACAGCAAAAAAAAAATGGGAGGTGTTCTTCAGACTATAGTCGGCTGCCAGCAGTCGACCACAGTCTCGGGGACTATGAATCTATTCGACCTAGTCGAGTAAGGAAAAAACTTAAGACATAAAGACTATGGTCGACTGCCAGCAGTCCACCATAGCCTTGGGGACTACACCCAGTGGGTGCACTCAGCGTGCCCCCACTAACTCGGAATTTCAATCGACACACCCAGTGGGTGTAGGACAAACTCTAGGAATATCAGAAAGAAGAGTTTTCAGATATCATATCCTAACAAAACAGGCAGTGACCGACTGACCTGAACATTACTCTGAAGAGCTGAACTAGCGTCATAGGCGGCTTGGCTGGCTTCTCGAATTGCCTTCACTTGCTCCATCATGACCCCCGCTTGGCGTATTGCTTCTCTGGCAGCACTAGCTTGGTCTTCTGGGACATGGTAGGTTGAGAAAAGCGAGGGTTGAGCAGCACTCGACGATGAAGGACGAGCACTCGTCAACGGCACCGCAAAGGTTATGGTAGGTCGAGTGACATTGTCTCCCTCCACGACCAATGTCTCGGGTGCTGGCACGTCCTGAGTCGCCTTGCCAGCAGACGCTTTCTTGTTCCTTCTCTGCCTTGGTGGTTCCTCGTCGTTGTCATCGGGAAGGTCGATAACGACGTTAGATGAAGCTGCAGAAAAAGAATCAAAATTAGAGATAAGAAGCCAATCGACTGAAGACGGAACTACAAGAGTCATACCAGGTTTCGAAGTAACAACATCCTCCATCTCCTGATCTTCAGCTCTGGCCGAGGTATCAGAAGTAGCAGCACTTCAGTTCCAGAAGTCAGTCGATTAGCTCATGAATCGACCAAGAATAAGTTCATGTGGAACAGACAAACTCAAGCTACGCCATTACCCTGAGATAGTGGGGATCACCATCTTCATCTTCGGCAAGACCTTCGCCGACTTCGACGGCGCCACTCGAGATTGCTTCGGAGCTTTCTCAGTCGGCACCGGAGAAGAAGTCCGAGGGCGCTTGGACGACTGCGTGACAGTTGCGACCCCCTTACCACGCTCGGCCGGGGGATCATGGACAAGCTTCGAGCGTCTTTCCGAACGAGGAGGTACAACTTCCTCCTCCTCCTCCTCCTCCTCTTCCTCCTCACCAGAGTCATCACCCTCATCGTCGTCGTCAGCATCCGAATCCCACTCTTTCGGGCTTTCGCCCCCACTTCCTTCCTCCTCCTCAGTCGGCGTTTGCGCTCCATTGGGCATCGAGTATAACTCAGTGGTGGACTGTCAGACAACAAAACAAAACAAAGATCAATCGACCAATTTGCAAGTGGTCATACTGTGTCCGGTGTGTAGGTACAGTTGAGTGGTGGGATCCTCCTAGCCCCTCGAGGGTTGTCCTTATTCCCTGTGATTGCGGCCACCCACCTCTCCAGTGTGGCGTCGTCGACCGCTTCTGGATGGACCCGAGTGGTGTCTTCGGTACCACAGTACAGCCACATCGGGTGGCCTCGGTACTGAAGCGGTTGGATGCGCCATCTAAGGAAGACCTCCAGAAGATCCATACCCGTCACTCCGTCCCTAACGAGTTGGACTACGCGCTCCATCAACATTCTTACCTGAGCTTTCTCCTCAGGAAGCACCTTCAGAGAAGAGGGTTTGTCCACTCGGTCCATGGAGAACGGAGGGAGACCAATCGACTGCCCCGGCGTTGACTCATCTTGGCAGTAGAACCAAGTCGACTGCCACCCTCTGACCGATTCAGGAAGGGTCATGGCCGGGAAAGTACTCTTATTCCTCATCTGAATCCCAAGACCCCCGCACATCTGGATAACCTTAGTCCTCTCATCATCCGGACTCGCCCTTTTCATCATCTGTGAGCGACAGGTGAATATGTGCTTGAAGAGACCCCAGTGTGGTCGACAACCCAGGAAGTTCTCGCACATGGACACAAAAGCAGCAAGATAGGCAATGGAATTGGGAGTGAAATGGTGGAGTTGTGCCCCAAAGAAGTTCAGAAACCCTCGGAAGAAAACACTCGGCGGCAGAGAGAATCCACGGTCTACATGAGTGGATAGGAGAACGCACTCACCCTCCTGCGGCTGCGGTTGACACTCGGTCCCCGGAAGCCTGGCTGACCCATGGAGGATCAGACCCTCGTTGGCCAGGTCATTGAGATCCGTCTCGGTGATGGTCGAACGGATCCAATCCCCTTGGACCCAACCTTTTGGCAGGCGGGACCTTGACAAAGATCCGCCCCAACTGGACGCTCCCCCCTTCGCTTTCCCCGTCGCCGTCGCCTTCTTCGCGTGCACGAGAAGGGGAGGAGGAGAAGGTAGAGAGGAGGAGGCGGGGCTCTGGCCTGGGGGTCGCCGGCGGGGACGACCGCACCACTCCGGCGAGGCTACCGGCGGGCGGGACGGCAGGAGGCGTGCGGGAGGAGGTTGGAGCGGGGCGCTCCTGCGCTGCGGGCGGCAGCGCGGGGTCGGGCCGACTCGAGCCCAGATGGGCTTGGCGGGCCTGGGACAGGCCTGGCAGTGCGGGGAGCGTGCGGAGAGGCGTAGGGCGATGCAGGGAGGCCGCGTGGAGGCCTTTGATTGGCCGTGGCGGTGGTGGAGGCGATGTGGCGGCCGTTGGTTGGCTGGGAAGTGGTGGCGGCGGCGCCA
>NC_041391.1:182690654-182717282 GCF_002162155.2 Triticum dicoccoides | reverse complement strand
GCTGCCCAAAATGGACTAGGAGGTCCATATATAGCAGGGGGCTACGGTTAGAGGGGGGTTTGGAGCCTCCGATTAAAATCCGACGGATCTGATCGCGAGGGGGGGTTGGCAGGCCTAGTTGGGTTGTGAAGAGAGGTTGGGCTGAGTGGAGAGAAGAGAGAGAGAGGCCCGACGGTAGTTTCGAAAGCCGAAACGTCCGACGATTAAACCGGCAACGGTGCCGCTACGGATGACGGTTGGGCTATCAAACGGACTCCGAATGCGATGAAACTTGGCAGACGGCCTGTCTACACTATAATAAGACCGCACGACAAGTTGCAACCCATTCCGAGAGCATTTTTATGCCATTTATAAAATAATATTTCGGAGGTGCCGCGGGCGCGTGCAAGTGTGTCTGGCTCAGAATGGACAACGGAGAGAACCGTGGAAACCCGAACGGATGCAAGTTTTATGAAAACATATGGATGCGATGCACATGATGGTATGAGATGAGATGCATAACAAGAACAAAATGCAAAACAACAGACAAAAACCCAACCACGGAGGAAATAATATATCACATAGCCGGAAATGGCAAGAGTCGGAGTTACGAATATGGAAAGTTGTATCCGGGGCGTTACACCTACATACAAAAGAAAGCATGTAGTAGAAGGGAAAAAAGTCCGAAAAGACGGGACATGCATGTGTGGCTACTACAGAAGTAAACAAGCTTGAAGATTTGACAGAAACAACAATACGCATCAAAGCATCTCCAACAACCGCGCTAGATGTGCGCGCGGAGCGTTTTTGTGCATTCCAGCGGACGCGGGAAATTCTGGCGCGCGACAGTTTTGGTGTGCCGTGTCCGGCGGGCTCTATAAGACACACGCGCCCGAGCCGTCAACCGCACACTCGAGCCCCCCTCTGCCCCCCGCTTCCCTCTTGTTCCTCGCATACGGCGCCCCACCGCCGCGGCGCCCTTCTCCCGATGCTTTCTCCCCCGCCGCTGACATGCCTCTACGCTGCCAAAACATCTCCGGCTACTGCGGCGTCCGCGTCTGCCCTTCCGGAGCATTCTATGCGGAGATCTGCTCCGGTAGCTCGCGTCTCGTTCTCGGCATGTTTGAGAGCGTGCATGAGGCCGCCCGCGCGTACGACGCGGCGGCATGGTGCCTCTCGAGGTCTCGCTCATAGATGAAATTCGATGACGTCTGGACGTGCGAGCACGCTCAGGAACTCTCCCCTCCACCGCAGCTAGTAACTGACACCGACCGTCAAGAACACCGTCGGCAGCAGCGCCGCCTCCTCATCACTAAGGCGGATGAGCGAGCCATGGCGGATTGGCGCCAGCGCCACCCACAGGACGTCGCCAACAAGAACGCCTTCTGGGCGGAGAGGAGGGCAAGGCGGCACGCGGAGCGCACCACAAAAACAGACACATCCATGACATTTTGGGCCAAACGAATTTTTTCTCATGCTTATGACACTTATATGACGATAATTGTGACAAAACCATGTATCATCATAGATGTGGTGGGCTCCTACTGTCACATCCTAGTTAGCCATGCATTAGAGTGTTGCATCATGTTTTCCTTTTCATCAGAAACTTGAAATGGGGATGACAGAACCCCCAGTCCCCTCTGAAACCAACTAGGGTTTACTAAAAACTTTTTCAATGAACCTGAAATGCCCTTCTAAAATGCCCATCATTTTGTCTTGGTTCAGAACCTCTGCCAAAAGTGGTGCACATTTTCCTAGGCCATCTTAGGGTTTTTGAATTAAATCATAAATATTTGAATTTGGGCATTTAAAATTATATAAAATATTTAAATGCTCAAATATCTCCAAACTAAAATGTTTCATGTTGGAAATAATCCAACTATGGACCAGGAGTAATTTGGTGATTTTTGAAGTTGCCTAGGTATTTTATTAAATTCAACAAAGTTGCAGATATATTAAATAAAAACAGAAACAGAAAAAAAGGGGAAAACTTACCTGGCGCCACCGCAGGCCCACCAGCCAGCTCACCTGGCCGGCCCAGCCCGGCCACCGCTCCAGCGAGCTGCTTGGCTCGCCAGGCAGGCAGCCAAGGTGCTCGGCTGCGGCACCGCAGCTCGCCACGCAGCTGCACGCCGCCCTGCCTCCCCCTCTCGCCGCCCTGATGGCCTGGACGAGCTCCACGTCGCGCCCCGACCCTCCTGGACACCTCCATTCGCCCCCAGTTCCTCTCCCTCGCGCTCCCACGCCATGGCCGACGCCACCGTCGCCGCACCTCCGCCGTAGCCGTGCTCCCCTTCGTCTCCACGCCGCGCCACCGTGTCCAGAAGCTCCGCCGTCCTCCACTTCTTCGAGCTAGTCGAGCCCCGAGCGCTCGCGTGCCCCGAAGCCGCCGCACCAACCTCGCCCGAACCGCCATCGCCGGAGATCCCCTTCGCCGTCGCCGCCGCAGAAGCTCGTCCCCGACCACGCCGTCCTCTCCATCAAGACCGCAGTGAGCTGGGCTAACTTCCCCTTCCTCTCTTTCTCTCTCTCGTGCACCACAGCGAGCACACCAAGCTCACCCGCATGCGCCGTCGCGGACCTCGTCGCCGACGTGCTTCCGGCCACACTCCGGCCACAAGATGGTGTCCATCTTACTCACCGAGTCCCACAACACCTAGCTAGCCACTCCACGAGCCTCACCGACCCCTCTAGCGCCAAGTTCATCTTCGACCGAGCCCCGGTGGCCGCCAAAGTCGTCGCCGGCGCCAACTCCGGCCACCCCGACCCCAACGGACTCCGCCAAGAGCTGCGGTTTGTCCTCAGCTCCACTCCGGTGGTCCCCGCGGCCCATTTGGTGGCCGAAATGGCCAAAACCACTCCCGCCACCGCGTCGGGCTCGCCGGCGGCTAAACGCCGGCGTCGCTGGCTTTGACTTTGACCACGGGTGGGCCCTGGTTGACTCCCCTGAGTCAATGACAGGTGGGGCCCAGCCCTGTTAATTAAACAGGATTAGTTTTAATTAAATTTTAATTAAAATAATCACCCTGACATGCGGGACCCACTGTCAGGTTTGACCCAGACCTGTTCCGTTGACCTGCTGACGTCACACTGATGTCAGGCTGACGCAGTAATTGATTTTTTGGATTTAATTTAAATCAGGAAATTCCAGAATATAATTTAAACTTCAAAAATTCATAACTTTTATTCTGTAACTCCAAATTGGACAAATTATATATGAAAAATGATCAGAAAAATCCAATCTATCCATCTGTACTATTTTCATGCATGATCAAACAAGTTAAATTGATGTTTTAAACAGAACAAGGAAAAGCACTTTAAAAGGCCATGTTTGAGTTTGAAATTTGAATCTTTGATTCAAATTTGTTCAAACCCTTCTGGTTTTAGTTGCACTAGCCCAACACACTCATATTGCCATGTTTCATGCATGCATCATATTGTTGCACATTGTTTGGTGATGGTTGTGTATCGGTGTCCTTGCGACAGGTTCTGCCTCCGAGGAGTACCGTGATTACCCTAACGAAGAACCGTATCAGTGCATCGAACCATCAGGCAAGCAACCAACCATTTGATCATATCGATACAATCCCATGTTCTCGCTCCTGCTCTCTTTTACTGCATTAAGACAATGCGTTTCAAACTGCTGTGTGCTACGGTAGTTGAACCCATTTCCTCTGCATGACCTGTCATTGCCACAGTAACTAGATGAAACCCACTAGCATGTGTAGGAGTTGATTGAGCCATATGTATGTGTTGTTCCTACCTTGCTATGCCTGCTATGCTTAGAGTCGTGTCAGGTCTGGTTCATCTGGGTGATGGCTAGAGTGAAATGATTATGTCGGTAATGAAAGTGGTGTGGTGAACACGATTTGGTAAAGGTATCGATGAGAGGCCATGTAGGAGTACATGGTGGGTTGTTTCATTGAAGCCGACCTTAAGCACTGAGATCTGTATGTGTGATTTAAGATACAGCTACTACCATGCATTGGGCCCTGAAATATGACCCCGCTCGACTTCTTATTCACCCTAGCTCTCTGTCCAGGAGTTGCAAGTAGTTTCTGGTGTTTGTAGCCTACTGGAGGCCGTGGACAGCGCTGACCATAGGGGTGGGCTGTGATGCGGTAGGTACGTGGCCGGGTGTACCGAATACCCGTTAGGTATCTTGGGAACCCTGTTCACATCGTTCGGGGCCGTATGGGAAACCTCGGCCGGACTCCCTGCGGATGGAACCTGAATAGGCGATAAACCTGGACTAGAGGCTTAAGTGTTTAGGTAGGTCGTGGTCTACACCCACGTCGGCTTTCGCTTGAAGTCTGCCGAGCACATGTCGTGTGCAGACGCTAAGTGGTGGAAACATGTATGAAGAAGTACACCCCTGCAGGGTTATCATAATCTATTCGAATAGCCGCGTCCACGGTAAAGGACTACTTGGTTGCCTATACAGTTCATAGACAAGTTAATGGAAACTGCTAAAAGCCTCAAGATAAGTGTGAGTGCCGAGGATGGCTCTTCCGTAGGAAGACGGAGGCGAATCCTCGTTAGTGTATTGAATTGGTGAGTAGTGGACTCGTGTGCGCAAAACCATTTCAAGTTGGAGTATCGTAGGATAGTCTAGCCAAGAGTCAAAGCTGGCTTGCTGCAATAACTCCACCAACCCTTCTTGATAACATGCATGTATGTAGGATCTGATGTAAGTCTTGCTGAGTACCTTTGTACTCATGTTGCTATGATCTACATTTTTACAGAAGACGCTGCAACCCCTTCTGATGGGTTCTATGTAGACGTTGACATCAACGAGTAGGTTAAAGACCCAGGTGGTGACCCTGAGCTTGTGAAGGACCACGTAGTATAGTTAGGCTTTCCAAGCCTCTTTTATTTTACTAGTTGTCTGTACTCAGACAAGTTACTTCCGCTGCTGGTTTGTATGACTGTATGACTTGTATGTTGGGTCGTGAGACCCGTACCTTTGTGTATGTTATGTATGGCTCCCTGAGCCTTAAATAAAGTACTTGTGTCGTAGAGTCATGTTGTGATGCTTCGTTGTATTTGCACATATCGAGCATATTGTGTGTATGATTGAAATGCTTGGTATGTGTGGGATCTGACTACCTAGTTGTTTATCTTTAGTAGCCTCTCTTACCGGGAAATGTCTCCTAGTGTTACCGCTGAGCCATGGTAGCTTGCTACTACTCTGGAACACTTAGGCTGGCCGGCATGTGTCCTTCTTCGTTCCTGTGTCTGTCCCTTCGGGGAAATGTCACGCTTTGAGTACCGGAGTCCTGTTAGCCCGCTACAGCCCGGTTTACCGGAGTCCTGCTAGCCCAGTGCTACAGCCCGGACCCACTTGCTGATGACCGACACGTTCGAAGCTGGGTCATGGATGCCTGTCCCTGTAAGTCTGTGCCACTTTGGGTTTACGACTAGTCATGTCAGCCCGGGCTCTTTATCATATGGATGCTAGCGACACCATCATATACGTGAGCCAAAAGGCGCAAACGGTCCCGGGCAGAGGTAAGGCGACACCCGTGGGGATACCGTGCGTGAGGCCGCAAAGTGATATGAGGTGTTACCGGCTAGATCGATGTGACATCGAGTCGGGGTCCTGACACCTACTTCTATGACAAAAAATCATGACAGAAAATGGGCTTTTCGTCTTGGGCGGGCCGGGGACGCACCTCGTTGACATTCTTTGGGCCGCCCATGACATAAAAAATCATGGTAGAAGTGAGGGTGAGGAAATTGTCGCGGAGTTCTCGGTTACGGTGGGTCGTCAAGCCTAGCGATGCAGTGTGGTTTGCGCGTTTCTCTCTCGTACGCGCACGTGGTGTGACCCATGTTTGCTATAACTAAACCCGGGTGAGAGAGGCGTTCGCTTACTGAACCCGAGCGATTGCGTGCTGCTACGTACTGAAGTCGATCGATCGATCCCTTCGCTGCTAACTGAACCCGAGCGATTCCTTGGCTGCATGGTGCTGCTAACTGAACCTAAGTGATCACTGAAGCCGATCGAGCCCCCATGCGAGACGTAGACACCCGGTGTGTTGGATTGCCTCTGGGTGAATAGTGCTTGTTGATGCCGCACGCGTGATACGTAGAACGAGTCGAGACGTGGTTAGTCGACCTAGCCAGTTCGTTGGCTGTGGATGAACAGTTTCCAGTGGGAGTTGGATACGAACAGGACCCTGACCATGTGTAGGCGGTTGTCGTTGGATGAACAGGACCCCATGGTAGTAGGCAGTTGCCGCTGGATCAACAGGACCCGGTGGTAGTAGCCGGTTGCCACTGGATCAATAGGAACCCGAGGAGGCCACCACACCCCAGCCGGTTGGGGGTGGATGAACATGACCCCGTGGAGGCTCTGTGAACAGTAGCCGTGGTGGAGTCTGGAGGACAGCGGTGGATGAACAGTAGCCGGTGGAGCCCTGTCTTGCGGTACACGACATCCCTCCCGATGAACACGACCCCGTTTCGACCCTAGGCACTCCAACACAAGTCTGTTTCCTCCGTTTTGCGGTACGCCACACCCTAGGACCCCGTTTCGACCCCAGGAGGTTGAACAGAAGTCTGTTTCCTCCATTTTGCGGTATGCCAGACCCCTCCGGATGAACAGGATTCCATTTCGATCATGGCCGGTCAAACAGAAGGCGTTTCCTCCGTTCTGCGGTACGCCAAACCCCGTCTCGGCTGTTCTGTCCAGCTGGCTGGCTCCCGTTGAACAGAACGCATTCCGACCCAGTCTGTTGCCTCCCGATGAACAGGACACTGTTTCTCTATTCCGACCCAGCTGGTTGGCTGCCCGATGAACAGGATGTCGTTGCTGTCGTCCGTTACCTCTCCATGTACACGAGCCCTGGCCGTCCGTATATATGTGCGAGTACGTGTTTGAGACTACACCCGTATGTATGTACGTGGCCGTATTTTTTGCCCTGTGGCTGTACATACGTGTACATGATTTAGACGAGACTGCGTGAACTGGTACATCGAGTGCTCTACTATGACACATGCCGCTCCTTACTCGGCCACAGTTCATCGCTGCAGAGATACCGATCGACCAGTATGTACGTATACATTCGCGACTAGACAGACAATCCTACGTACAGTTCGACCCGGTGGGTCCCAACTGTCAGGGAGGATAAGGAGGCATTTCCTTGCATGTGAAGATATAGCTGGTGGGTCCCAGCTATCAGGGGGAAGAGTCATTTTTATTGCCCGTAATATGGATGCACTTCCTTGCGTGCGAAGATGTAGCTAATGGGTCCCAGCTATCAGGGGGGAAACATTTTTTTTGCAAAATATGGTAGCCCTTCTAGTGGGTCCCCTTTGTCAGGTGGAGGAATCATTATTTTGCGCTTAATAAGGAGGCCCTTCCTTGCTGCAGCCATGGACCGAGCTATCAGCCTCTCTAGGTCCAGTCCTCTTCCGATGGAAGTCGTTCCTTGACCACGTTGACCATTGATACGTCTCCGTCGTATGTACTTTTCCAAACACTTTTGCCCTTGTTTTGGACTCTAACTTGTATGATTTGAATGGAACTAACCCGGACTGACGCTGTTTTCAGCGGAATTGCCATGATGTTGTTTTATGTGAATAAAATAAAAGTTCTCGGAATGACCTGAAAATCCTCACCAAAGATGAAGACCAGGGGGCCCACACCTTAGGGCGCGCCCCCCTACCTCGTGGGCCCCCTGGTGGCCCTCCAACGCCAACTGCAACTCCATATATTGGCTTTCGGGGAGAAAAAAACAGAGAGAAGAAATCATCGCGTTTTACGATACAGAGCCGCCGCCAAGCCCTAATCTCTCTCGGGAGGGCTGATCTGGAGTCCATTCAGGGCTCCGGAGAGGGGAATTCGTCGCCGTCGTCATCATCAACCATCCTCCATCACCAATTTCATGATGCGCACTGCCGTGCGTGAGTAATTCCATCGTAGGCTTGCTAGACGGTGATGGGTTGGATGAGATTTATCATGTAATCGAGTCAGTTTTGTTAGGGTTTGATCCCTAGTATCCACTATGTTCTGAGATTGATGTTGCTATGACTTTGCTATGCTTAATGCTTGTCACTAGGGCCCGAGTGCCATGATTTCAGATCTGAACCTATTATGTTTTCATGAATATATGTGAGTTCTTGATCCTATCTTGCAAGTCTATAGTCACCTACTATGTGTTATGATCCGACAACCCCGAAGTGACAATAATCGGAACAACTCCCGGTGATGACCATAGTTTGAGGAGTTCATGTATTCACTATGTGCTAATGCTTTGTTCCAGTTCTCTATTAAAAGGAGGCCTTAATATCCCTTAGTTTCCAATAGGACCCCGCTGCCACGGGAGGGTAGGACAAAAGTTGTCATGCAAGTTCTTTTCCATAAGCACGTATGAATATATTCGGAATACATGCCTACATTGCATTGATGAACCGGAGCTAGTTCTGTGTCACCCTATGTTATGACTGTTACAAGACGAACCACATCCGACATAATTATCCATCACTGATCCGATGCCTACGAGTTTTCCATATACTGGTTCTCGCTTATTTACTTTTCCGTTGCTACTGTTACAATCACTACAAAAATACCAAAAACATTACTTTTGCTTTCTTTACTTTTGTTACCGTTACCACCACTATCATACTACTTTGCTACTAAACACTTTGCTGCAGATACTAAGTTTCCAGGTGTGGTTGAATTGACAACTCAGCTGCTAATACTTGAGAATATTCTTTGGCTCCCCTTGTGTCGAATCAATAAATTTGGGTTGAATACTCTACCCTCGAAAACTGTTGCGATCCCCTATACTTGTGGGTTATCAACCATGCCGCGCCGAGATCACCAAAGCGGTGGACGATGGCGAGGCGTAGGAAGGGAATGACCCAGAGCCGGGGAAGACTCAGCAGTTGTTTCCCACGCGGACGGGAGTACGAAGGTTTACTGGTATGGCTGCAGTCGCTGGAGAATAACAAGAGGTATAGGTGAGTACAGGGATGGCCAGGCTAGCGCTGGGAGTAGGGTGGGGTGGTGAGGCCTGCGCGGCAGCAGAGCCGACCACGGGATGCAGGAGCAGGTGGCACGACCAATGATGGCTTGGGTGGCTGGAGCAAGAAGATCAGAGGTTGAAGAAACACGATAGTTGGATGGACATCGTACGATCACTGCAGCTAGAATCGTTTATATTGACTAAATTGACAAATCATGCGTCCACGTCAACTTAGTAGGCCCATAAGTCAGCCTCCAAATATGGTGGGTCCCAGCAGGCAGGGGGAGTATTCATTTTTTTGTGCGTAATAAGGAGGCACTTCCTTGCGCGTGAAGATATAACTGGTGGGTCCAAGCTGTCAGCGGGAGGAAGTTTTATTTTTGCGAAATAAAGAGGCCCTTACGGTGGGTCCCCACTGTCAGGTGGAGGAATCATTATTTTGTGTGTAATAAGGAGGCACTTCCTTGCGTGCGGCCATGGACCCAACTGTCATCCTCTCCATGGACCCAACTGTCATCCTCTCCATGGACCCAACTGTCATCCTCTCCACGTACGTGCGGCCATGTCATTCGTTAACCACGTTGACCATGCCACGCCGAGAGCAACAGGGTGGTGGACAATGGTGACGCCTAGGAAGGGAGCAACCCGGAGCCGGAGAAGATTCGACGGTTGTTTCCCACACGGAGGGAAGTGTGAGGGTTTACTGCTTCGTCTGCCGTCACTGGAGAATAATAGGAACTGTGGGCGTGTACAGGAATGGCTAGGCCGATGGGAGTAGTGTGGAGTGGTTAGGCCTGCGCGGCAGCACAGCCGGCCACGGGAGGCATGAGCAGGCAGTATGGCCGACACTGGTTTGGGTGGCTGGAGCAAGAAGACCAGAGGTTGAAGAAGCAGCACGGCCGTTGGATTAACATCCAACGGTCATTGCTGCTAGAATTGTTTGTGGACTAAGTTGACAAAGCCTTTCGTACACGTCAACCCAGTAGACCCATAAGTCAGCCTCCAAATCTTCCCCAAACAGCATACAACCCAAAATTTCTAGCCAGATTCAAATTAATTTAAAAAATAGACATACCATGATTTAAAATCCAATGAAATTATGCCCGCACAAAAACAATGGAATTTAAAATATCAAAATCCAAAAGAAAAAAGTAATTTGGAACTAATTGCATGTTTGTAGTATTTTTCATTTTACAGTCCATTTCTTATTACTTATAGCCCATTTTCTGGGCAAACGGAATGCATTCCTCCTTGTCTTTAAAGATTTCCGGCCCAGCAGGGCATAGAAAAGCAAGTAGGCCTCCGTTGGTTATTCTGCAAAAAACAAAATAGTTGGGCAATCCATTTTCGAAAAGAAAAAACAAAATTGGGCTTGTCATGTGGTAAACATATGAAATAAAAGTATGGGTTAGACGGGCCACAGCTCCTGCACAACCCAGTTGATACCTTGCTCTGTCCCGAAAACAAAAAAAATATTGCGCGAGCTGCTGGGTTCCGGGTGTCAGCCGCTCCTTGTGCAGTTAACTCGCTTATTGACTATGTTGATAGTGGCGTGCGACCCAGATGTGAGGAAACCATCATGAGGAACCATCTTTTTCTTGTAATAAAGGAGACACTTGCTTGCCTACTGCCATGATCCTTGTGTGTCCCTACTATCATCCTCACCATGTACAATCATCTCTTTATTCCTCTAGGCTGTTAACCATGTTGACAACACCGGAGGGCGATGCCGCGGCAAGTGAACCAAGGCGGAGGACGACGGTGAGGCCTCGAACGGGAATGAACAGGAGCTAGGGAAGATGTGCAGAGTTTTAGGGTGTGATGTGGCCATGATGTGTGTGCGACAGCACAGCCAGCCGTGGGAGGCGGGAGCAGGCGGTCCCACCGGCGTTGGTTTGGCTTTGGCGGTTGCAGGAAGAAGAGAGTGAAGAAACATGATAGACGTTGAATGTCAATCCAACTGTCAAGGTTGGCACAATCGCTTGTTGACTAAGCCGACACCACATAGCAAAACTGGGCTCGTTCACCAGATAACATTCCCAAAATTTCCACCGTTTGATCTTGCATCACAACTAAAACTGCCAGGAAAATGCATTTGTTTTCTGTCCTCTTCCCAGGGAATGTAAGCCACATAACATTCCCAAAAATCAAAGACTCGAGAAAGTGTACCGAACAAGCTAGTGTACCAGTAAAGAGACATTGCTGAGTTTTAGAAAAAATAAAGACGTGCTCATGTAGCTGGTTCGAATCCAAACCTAGACTATGACTACATATAGTGCTATGCTACTCTGCAAGTAATGAAACCGACATATCCAATGTTTGCTTCTGCTATTCTCTAGTTACTCTACCTAGCATCAGAAGCTCCGACTGCAGCAACCATGTCCACTGGTGGCTCGTCCACATGCTCTTCAGCAGGCAACAACCAGATATGCGCCAAGTCGCCACTCGTACCATCCTCTGTGGGTCTCATCACACCCCCACCGACACACTAACCGCAATCGGTTTCTCATCGCAACCCGCTGCCGTTGGTGTGGTGCCACTATTGCAAATCACGCAGAGTCATCTATCGTGTCTCAACTACAATCCTCAACCCTGGCCGAGTCTTCTACAAATGCCTGAATCATGGGGTAATATATGTTTAAGTGTTGTGTGCCTGCTTTCAGTTGCTGATTTTTTAATAGTTCCATTGATGATCTTCCAATTTGGTTCGTGCAAAAAAGGAAGATTCATGTGATTTGTATTTCTAGGAAGTTTCTGATGTGGGGGAATGGAACTCGCTGATTATTTGGTTAGCCGATGAATGTCAATACCAGCATGTTGGGGTGTTGGACAAGTAACTGAAGGAACAACAGAAGAAGAAGATGCAGAGTAGAAGGTTAAAGATGTAGTTCCTCCGATCATGGCCAAGCAACAATTGTTGAACGACCTTGACAACAATGAGGAGATGAAAGAGCTTGTGAAGATAATGGGCAAGATCGTTGTGCTATATATGATGATTGTCTCTTTATTTGCAGTGTATGTAGCACTCGTGATGTATTCAGTGGCTATGACACCTGCACTTTGCTGAAACTAGTAATGAACAAAACCTGTTTAGCAGGCTAGGCGTAGTTTTGTGAACATCTAATGATTTCTATTAACGAAAATGGGGGGGGGGGTATCCCCTTTTGCTCATAAATAAATAAATAGTAGAGGCCCTTTTGCTAATAAATAAATAAATTAGGCAAGGCCATGTCAGGTAAGCTTTGTTCCCATTCGAAGACGTCGAGCAAATTGCAGTCCGACAGCAAACTATGTCATCAAATACAAGTTTCACAACCAAATATGAGTATAACTAAAAAACAGTGCCATCATGTTTTAGTTGTTATACAATCACCAAAGACAAATCAACATACGTAATAAGTGATGTTCTCACAACAAAGTACTAAACAACAACTCCATCAGGTTTCAGTTGTCATAGCAAACACAATTTCACATAGTAGATAAAAAGTCGTCTTCTCACAAGCAAATACAACAAAATCAATCTAATCATCATCCGCAGCAGCAGCGTCAACATCTTCGCCATGTGTATGAGTCTAAATCATGATTCCCCCCCAGTGTCATCTTCTTCTTCATCCTCAATGTCCTCGAACATTGCTGTCTTATTGATCAACTCTCGTATGTCCACAGCCCGACAAGGAATCTTTTCACCAGCTTTATTGATGTGATGGTTCTCAAAGATATTAGGAACATCTATGGAATCTTCTACATCAGGAGCAGTGTAAGAATCATCTTGTTGTGCAACTTTCATTAAACGAATTCCTCTTCTCAAACCTTTGCAATACTCTGCAGTCATTGCTACATGCATATGTGTCTTCCAATAAAAAATATGTGTTGCTTGATTTGCCAAAATAAAGGGCTCGTCGGTCTGGTACGCCGCCTTGACATTGATGGATTTGAAATAATCATCAGCTCTGGGTTTTGCGATCCTGGAAAATAGGTTATACCAACGACAGCACAACAGAACCACACACGATGAATCTCGAAACTGGAGATATACTACAACCGAACAATGTCTATTATGTTAGCATACATTTCAGTTGTCTCTTCACCGTTCTTATTCGTGCTCATGATGGCACTATTTTGTGTCTTCCTGCCATCGTTGCGTGCAAGGGTGTTGTAGCGCACATATCCAACAACGCAAGATTCATAATGTCTTACACGAGTATCAGGACCCATTGCTAGTGCGTGAAGGGCATCATTAACTGCCTGCCCATCCTCCTACATCTTCTTAACCTATGGTTAGAAAATAGACAAGCTGATCATCTTATGTACTCAGTATATTAAAAAAACTAGCAGTGCAATTCAAAAGCTTACCTGGCTCTTGAACCATTTCGAAAATCCTGCCATAACCAGTTTGTCAATGTTTCTTGGATTTTGCGACAGTAACCCCTTTTTGTAGATGCTGCATAACATAATGATCACATCAAACATCTAAATATATAAGAATGTGCTGCAAGTTTAGTAGATTACAATGTATGAGCTGCAGTACTTAGCACTTAATTGATATAAGATAGAATCTCAGGACAATTATTCAACACATACCAAACCATTTTGTCCAAATTTTTAGATTTGTCGTCTTGTCGACTCTTCCCCGTAACTCGAAGAGAACAATCGAAAACATTGAGCTCGGGATTGTCTTCACCCACCTCTTTGCTAAGCTGATTAGCTGTTTCAATGTATTTTGAGCAGAATGTCAATGCTTCTATAGCAATGTAGGCATCTGCAATGGACCCTCAGGTCTAGCTCTGTTCCTAACATAGCCCTTGAAAGTTCCTAGCCTCCTTTCAATAGGGTACATCCAGCCATACTGCACTGGACCTCTAAGTAGTGCCTCATTAGGTAGATGAACAGCCAAATGCACCATCACATCAAAGAGGGCTAGTGGATATATCTTCTCAAGGTCGCATAGGATAGTTGGCATCTTGTCTCTAAGACGCTCCAGAGCATCTATCCGGATATTTCTACTGCAGAGTTCTCTGAATAATTGTCCCAACTCTGCAACTGCTCTGTGTAAGTCAGGGCGGCCCAATCCTCTAAGGATAAGAGGTAAACCCCTTTGAAGTAGGATGTGGCAGTCATGATTTTTCAACCCTTATACCTTGTTTCCATCTGCACTGACTCTCCTTTCAAGGTTGGAAGCAAATCCATGTGGGAATCTCACATGTGACAGGACCTTGCAGAATTCTTTTCTTTTTACCTTGTCCAAGACGTACACAGCTGGTGCCATATCCTGTGATGCACCATCATCTTCCACCTGCAAATCGCTTCTGATACCCAGGTGTGTCAAATCAATCCTATATTTTAAGGTATCTTTCGTCTTGCCTTCAATATTAATAAGTGTATCGATAATGATGTCACATATATTTTTCTTGATGTGCATCACATCAAGATTATGCCGCAGATCTAAATCTTTCCAATACTTCAAAGTCCCACAAAGTGGACCTGCGGGTAAACAATAATCTCCCTTCTGCCCTGCCATGCTTCCTTTTCCCGCTACCATTATCGGGATGGTTTCCTAGTGCAATATGCCTGACCTTCTTTAATTCCATTTGCAACTCATCGCAGGTGAGCCTCCACTACAAAAAAAGACACATCCTTGACATTTTGGGCCGAACAATTTTTTTTCTGCCATACTTATGACACTTCTATGATGATAATTGTGACAAAACCCGTTATCATCATAGATGTTGTGGGATCCTACTTCTATGACAAAGAATCATGACAGAAAATGGGATTTTCATCTTGGGCGGGCCGGAGACGCAGCTGCATGACATTCTTTGGGCCGTCCATGACGAAAAAACCATGGTAGAAGCAAGGGCGAGTAAAATATCGGGGTGTTCCCGGTTACGATGGGTGGTCGGAGCCGAGCGATGCATGGAGGTTTGTGCGTTTCTCTCGTACATGCATGCGCGTGGGTGTGAGGCGTTGGGCTCTAACTGAACCCGAGCGATTGCACTACAGGCAACGCGTTACTAAACCCGAGCGATCGATCGATGGCTGTTAACTGAACCTGATCGAGCGATTCCTTCGCTACTATTGCTAGCTGAAGCCTATCGATGCTGCCTATGGATGATCAGTGAGTGTTGCTGGGGGGGTTTGGATGAATAGTTCCCGGTGGGGGTGGATGAACAGGACCCCGTGGTGTTGCCTCTGGATGAACAGGACCCCGATCGATCGAGCTGGTTGGGCCTGGATGAACAGGACCCCATGGAGGGCTGGATGAACAGGATGACCCCGTGGAGGGCTGGATGAACAGTAGACGGTGGAGGGGGTGGATGAACAGTAGCCCGTGAAGGGGTGGTTGAACAGGAGCCCGTGGAGAGGGCTGGTTAAATAGTAGCCGGTGGAGTAGCACACGGTGGAGGCTGGATGAACATGAGCCCGTGGATGAACAGTCGTAGGTGGAGGCTGGAGGAGGTCGACGTTGGATGAACAGTAGCCGGTGGAGGCTAGAGGAGGTCGGCGGTGGAGATGAACAGTATCCTGTGGACTCCCGTTTTGTGGTACGCCACACCCCTCCTGATGAACAAGACCCCTGTTTCGACCGTAGCGCTCCAACACAAGTCCGTTTCCTCTGTTTTGCGGTACGCCACACCCGTCCCGATCAACAGGACCCTGTTTAGACCGTAGGAGGTCCAACACAAGTCCGTTTCCTCTGTTTTGAGGTACGCCAGGCCCCTCCCGATGAACAGGATCCCGTTTCGAACATGGCCGGTCTAACAGAAGGCCGTTTCCTCCGTTCTGCAGTACGCCAGGCCTCGTTTTCATCGGCTGTTCCATCCAAGCCCTCCCGATGAACACGATGACACATTCCGTTCCGACCCAGCTGGTTGGCTCCCCATGAACACGACGACGACGTTGTTTCTCCGTTCCGACCCAGCCATGTACATGAGCCCTGGTCATACGTATGCACGAGTAGGCGTTCGAGACCCCGCCCGTATGTACGTACGTGGCCGTATTTTCTTTTTTGCACCCTGGCCATTGTACGTACGTGTACATGCTACGTGCACGACTCTAGTACGACACATGCGCGCCTCTACATCGACCAGTATGTACGTACACGTTCGCGACCATAATGACAATGCTACGTATGCTTCGACCAGGTGGGCCCGACTGTCAGGCACTTCCTTGCGTGTGAAGATGTAGCTGGTAGGTCCTAGCAGTCAGGGGGGGGGGGTGAATCGTTTTTTTGCCCGGACGGACTTCCTTGCGTGCCAAGATGTAGCTGGTGAGTCCTAGCAGTCAGGGGGGAAACGTTTTTTTTCACGAAATATGGTGGCCCGTCCGATGGGTCCCCACTGTCAGGTGGAGGAATAATTATTTTGCGCGTAATAAGGAGGCACTTCCTTGCAGCTATCATGGACCCAGCTGTCAGCCTCTCCATGTATAGTACTCTTCCGATGGAAGTCAGTCGTTGACCATATTGACCACGCCGCACCGAGAGCACCACGGCGGTGGACGATGGCAAGGCCTAGGAAGGGGACGACGCGGAATTCAAACAACTCACAAGAAGAAGATCTGAACCAAATTTGCCAACACGAATAGGAAGTAAGATCTCCTCTTGTGCAGTTCCACTAAGATCAAGCAATCAAGCAACGTTGTCGGTGTGACATTTTGGTTGAGCTTCACAAAACACTCTTAAAACAAAAGTGTTTTGTGCAGTGTAACAAAAGGTCACAATGGCAACGAGGTGAAGTAGATAACCCTATTTACACAGAGGTGCAAAGGAAACAACTAGTGGTCAATAATGGTGGATGACACGGAAGCTAACAAAAAGAAGCATCTACCTTATCTAAATGGGAAAGAAAGCAAGACAGTAGCATTTCTCAAACGGTGGCATTGATTAATATTAACATAGATATTATTTTAACAATAAAATTTTTTAAGCATGTAATTTGCTTTTAACTATGGCATTGCATCAATTTTCCAGCGGCATTATTAGAGGGTGTTTGTTTACAGGGACATTTTGGTGTAGGGACTAAAAAAACTCCATGTCAGTCCCATCTAAACCAAACAGGAGGGACTTTTAGGGACTAAAAGTGGGCATTTGGGACTAACGAAAGAAGACCCCGAGGGAGAGTCTTTTGGGGACTTTTTCCAATAGTTGCCCCTGCCACGCATCACACCTTGTCTCTATTAGTTCATTACTAGGGGTAACATGGTCTTTTAGCATGTCATTTAATAACCTCTAGTCCATGTTTAGTGCCTGGAACCAAGCAGGTAGGGACTAGGGAGTTTTTAACCAAATAGGGCCTTAGATTAACAACAACTAAAGAGTTGCACGGGATAGTGGACGCACCAGCACCTTGTGCATCTACCTATGTACTGGGGTGAGGCACAGTCTGTTGCAACAAAGAACAAACAACCAAGGAGCATATTTGTGTTGGTCCCAGTTTTGTTATCTTTAGACACCTTTCCCTATGTGAGCGTAGCACATCTAGTCCTGCTCAAACTCTACAGCCTTGTCCCCCAAAACAAAAGATCAGTTCATTACAGATGTGTGTACTGCGTTTGTCATTGTTTTCCCTTTTCGACCAATGTAGGTGCTAGATAGCCAGCCTGTACTAGTGCTTTCCCCCCTTCCTTTCTTCTTTGAACCACGTCCTAGATTTATGCTATACAACTTCCCCACAACTTTCTCCCATTCCTTTCCTCTTTGAACCATGTCCTAGATTCATGGTATAAAACTTTCCCCACTACTTTCCTGTTTGATCCAACACCTAGATTCAAGTGCAAAAGTGAAAAAGCCCACATGCAGGTAGAGCAATGCATGTGGAATAAGTAAATTATACCTTAAGGTTCTTGGGGTGTCGTTTGGTGGGCGACCGGAGGCCGTTCGGCCCACACTATGTACGTCAGCGAAGAAGAAGGGGTTGGAGGCCCTCCCGCGCCGCCGCTGGGTGACAGTGAACAGCTGCGCCGGTAGTGGATTCCCTCCCTCACCGACGACGACATCGTCAAGCCTCCTTCCCTTCCCGACGGACGGATCCTATCGGCTCTTTGACCAGTAGTGAGGGGAGAGAGAGAGGCCAACGAAGTCTTGTTTAGATCTGAGAGGGTGAGAGTGTGTGAAGAGAGCAACTACAAGAGCTAAGAGAGAGAGAGGCCAACAAAGTCTTGTTTAGATCTAGGGAGGGTGAGAGAGTGTGAAGAGAGCAACTACAAGCGCTGAGAGAGAGGCCAACGAAGTCTTGTTTAGATCTAGAGAGGGTGAGAGAGTGTGAAGAGAGCAACTACAAGCGCTGAGGCTCCATCGTGTATATATATACTGGAGAGAGAGTGTGAAGAGTGCTAACCCTAGAAAACAAGCGCCGATGCTACATCTTATACATGATCAGGTGATTATACGGTCAATACGAGATCGTATAGCTCCGTACCCATCCATTTTGACGAGTCAAAGAATCCTCCTGGCACGAATTATGCTCAAGTGTATTTATTGAACCCGAGACCTCAAGTTTGATGAGCAAATAGGCTAACCAGCTACACAACCCTCCCGTTATGTTCAACGAGAGGAAAATAACCTTTTATACATTCCTGCATTTGTGTGACAAGCATGTCGTGTTTTTTGTGTGTGGGAGTCATTGGGATTTAAATCATAATCATGTCATGGGGCTTTGGTGGTAAGACTATCCACAGTGGTGCAGAAATAATCCAGCCTTAGTCACCTTACCTCTCTCCATGTAGTACGTTGGGTCCCACCAGTCACAGGGTGAAACAAACAAATTAATAAGAAAAATTAAAAGCGTCGGCGGTGTATCTTACCTCACACATCTTGCTACTACTCGGGAATGCTGTCCAATTGATCCCTCTGTTTGCTCACGTACTATTTTAAGTGAATCCTTATTATAACATGCACACAATTTTGGGCACTTGTATTCGAACTAAGTCAGTGTGCCACCGTGTCTCGTACTACTCCCTCCGTCTAGGTGTAATAAGTCACGTTGGAAGGTGTAGTGGGACCAAGGTGCAAGCAGATTGGAGGAGAAGGAGAAACTTGACCGGTCATTCCTCCAATCAAAGCCCTGATTTATGTCTCTAAACGCAACAATTAATCAAAACAACTAAAAGATGCCATTTTAGCTACCATGCATGGCCACGTATTAACTCGCATGCAAGCCAATCAACGCGTAGTTGCGCTCCATGCATTGGGTTTCCTGGGGAGATAACAAGGCAGAGTAAGGAGCGTTTGGTTACATTGCTTAGGCTGGTCATAGTGGTGAGTAACTTGGACTACTAGTAACATGCATATGTTACTAGTCTATGTTACTTATATGCGAAGTTTGCCGTCGGAAGCGAGCCGATCTGGCTCTCTTGAGCTAGCAAGGTTTTTCTAGCCTACCCAAGCTAGCTGGCCCACAAAAGCTAACATATTTTAACAGTTCCAAACGCCTAACCTTGCCCGGCTATGCTATAAGTTGTTCTTGCTAAGGATCCAAACGCTCCCTATGTAACAACGCTCGCTAGCAACGAAACCAGGAGGGGATTGAGATGCGAAGTTAATGGACGACGCCTAAACATTTTGGGAATATCTGATTTCCGTAAGATGACTTAACACCTAGACGGAGGGAGTACTACTCCTTAGTCCAGGTTTGATGGAATATTCGTCACCTCTTCTCTTATTGTACGTACTCCATTTGTAGCTCACTTCATGTGGTGTCGCACTCGCATGATTTTCCTATTCTATGAACCTGTGCGTGCATGTGCTTGCGTGCGTGCGTGTGTGTGTGTTTAACAACACGTGTGTGTTAGGGAGAGCGACAAATCGACCTACTCCTACAGAGAGATGGTGTGTAGTGTATGATTTTAGCCGCGAGAGTCGTTGCATCCTCTCATTTCCGGGCGTCCGGTAGGGACAGGCGGACAGCTGCCACGCCCGCTCCAGACCAGCCTAGCGCACCCAAAGCCCATCCATTGCCCGCACGCGCTTCCCGCCCGAAATGGTCAGCACCGCTCCAAAGAATTGATGCCGCATTTAGGCCCGGGCAGAGCGGACGCGACCTCTCACTAGCGCCTGCGTTGAAGGGAGAAGCGGATTCAAGAGTGATGGTTGCTTAGTCCGTCCAACTTACCGCTGGGTCTATGTGATTTGACGGCTCATTAGTCATTGTTACTGAGGTGGTAGGACCGCTAGATGTCCCATGCTTTCGGCGAAAGGAGGTACTACTAGATTATAATTTTCTCCAATCTTACAGCGGAAGAGTGCAAGAGCAGTGAAAACACGCAGGCTCAATGATTACATGGCCCACCTCACACTATCACCATATTTTCTGGACATCGTGCGACACCTAACTCTTTACATAGTACTCCCTCCGTTCCTAAATATAAGTCTTTGTAGAGATTCCACTAGGTGGACTACATACGGAACAAAATGAATGAATCTACACTTAAAATGTATCTATATACATCTGTATGTGGTTCATGGTGAAATCTCTACAAATACTTATATTTAGGAACGAAGGAAGTACTACTATAGTACGTACTGTAATTTATCAGCGAGATAAATTTGTACAATGCTATGAAGCTTCCAGCTTCTGTTACATGTATCTTGCGTCCAAGGTTGCCCATTGCAACATTTCATCAAATGCAAAGGAGACTAACATGCATGCTATTGCATCTCAATGGTTGACATATTATAGAAAATATGTACTCCCTCCGTTCCAAAATAAGTGTCTCAACTTTATGCAAACTTTAGTACAAAGTTGTACTACTACTAAAGTTGTCACTTATTCTGGAACAAAGGCAGCTAAAGAAAAAAAGATCCATGCAGTCCCTAGCCCTTGAACTGTAAACCCTAAACATGCTTCAATTTGCTGGCAACGTTTGAGCTTCCTAAAAATGAAGTTTGCAACCTTTTGACCATCGAATCATTTTGTGCAGTTTCATCAAAATCGAGATGAGCATCCCTGGCAAAGAAATTGAAGAAGCGTGATTAGAATAAGATTACTAGGACTAGTGGATGAGACATAAAATCATCACAAATACAGTACATAGAAGCCAGTAGAGGTATGTGCGGGGCAAAGAAGTAGCGAAATATCCACATGGAGTGATGTGGGCAGCTGGAGAAGTGGTGCAAGCTAGCGATAAAGGGAGTTGTACCTGAGGGATGTTGGAACGTAGCTCAACCTTGAGGAGGGTGGCGGGAGGCGGCAACTGCCCACGTCACGGCAGTGAGCAAGGGACGAAGGCAACCTCACTAGCTTTGTGAGAGAGAAAGACGGGGACCCCTGATCGGGACGTGCCGACAGTGGGTTTTCACCGTCAGCGATGGCGACCGCATCTACACTAAGCATACACCCCTTACCCCGGCGGACTTGATCCACCGGGATGTTAGAGATGTGGCCATAGTCGTTTTGTGCGAGAAAGTGTGAAGAGAGCAACCCCAGCAAGCAACCGTGTAGGTTGGCCCGTCCTGACTATGTATATAGTGGAGCGGTTTCCTTTTCTCTGCATATGAACCTATCATATTGCGTACGTGCCACTGAAGAAAAAAAACTTTATTTTTAAATGACGTGGCACCTACTACTCATTCTCCTATAACCTTGCGCTTGGCATCTCCAAAATATTAACCTTGCGATTGGCTCTTCGCCTCTTCGGCAAGTCAAGCAATAAAGGTATTGCAGTATATATTGTTCTGGCTATTTGAGACCGAATGGATTGCTGCATGTCCACCACGTGGGCGAGGGTCGAGGGGCAAGGGGGAGTGCGTACTATTACGTCCGTTTCAGGGGATGTTTGTTTCCAGTGACTTTTTAGTGTAGGGACTAGAAAAAGTCCCTCTTAGAGACTTTCTAACCAAACAAGAGGGACTACTAGGGACTAAAACTTGCTTTTTGGGACTTAATGAAGAATATTCTCAAGGAGAGTCTGTTTTGGGACTTTTCCAACAATGGCCCTCCCTGCACCCATTGCCCCGCCGCCCCATGGTGTTGTTTGGTTGTTATTTTTCTGTATACTAGGGGTAACATGGTCATTCAATAACCTCTAGGGAGGGACTAGGGACTTTTTAGTCCCTAAAAACAAACAGGGAAGGACTTTTTAAGGAGTAGGGACTTTTTAGTTGGGACTAGAAAAAGTCCTAGGACTTATGAACCAAACAGGGCCTCAATATGGACTACATATGGAGCAAAATGAGTGAATCTACACTCTAAAATACGTCTATATACATCAGTGTTTGGAGTATGTACTAGTAGTTCATATTGAAATCTACTAAAGGACATATATATTCCAAACAATATGATAATCTCTCTTAGCAAGGTAGTAGGGATGAGGAGTAAACGGAGGGAGTAGTAAAATTTTCTCCTCGTCCCGCGAGCCACCGCGTGCGTTGGCGAGGGAGCGGGCATAAGGCGTACAGTACTACTACTAGTAAGCAAGCTTCACCGCATCCAGTGAGCCACCGCGCCCGTGGGCGGGGGAGACGGCGTACTAAGCAAGCTTCTCCTCATTCTGCGAGTTGATGGGACACATCAAAAGTACTCTAGTGTATAGAGCCTTGCCTCTAAGGTAGGCCCCACATGGTTTGCCTCTTTTTTAACATAACGCGTCAAGTCACAATTTGTTTGTTCACCCGTGGTAGATGATCCTTAGTACACATGCAAAATTACCACGTGGGCTGCCTTTTCATACAGAAATGAGCTCCACCGTGTACCCGCTCGGGTGTGGTTTGGAAAGAGATGGGAGTACGTGCACCGTGCATGCACCTCTTCTCTTCGTGCATGCCCCCACCTATGTGGGTGTGTGAGAGAGATACAAACTGCATTCATGAGTGTTTTTTGTATTGGGAGGGGGTTGATTTCGTGAATGTATTTGTGGGAATATGTGTTGATGACATCTCAAACAAAATTTCGCATGCAATGTGCGTGAAATGGAGGCCTATCCATATCATATATAGAGAGCCGGGTTATCCACGAGAAGAGAGGGAGGGGTCATAGATATCGATAGAGTCAAAGTGAGGATCAAGTGGGTGGGTGCGAGATCGATGAAGAGAGCAATCGAAATTGTGTGTGTGTGCAAGTCAAAGATATAGGGCGACTGACCTACTGGAACGTCAGAGGGCACATGTCAAGTTTGTGTGTGGCAGGGTGACATGACTAGTGCGCTCGATGTATTGATGTGTGTGTGTGGGAGGGGGGTGAGGGGAGGGGTAGGCAGAGGCCTAACTATAGAGGTAGAATGACTCGTATATGTGTTGAGAAGGAGAGACCCAGCTATGTCTTTAGGGAGATCGGTCGACATCCATACATAACTAGAGGACGGGAAATAGGATGGGACAGAGAGAGAGAGAGAGAGAGAGAAGAGAGAGAGTGGGAGGGGGGTAGAGTGCTGGATGGGTGATGGAGTTGCTTCTCGAAGATGGTGGGAGAGGCCTACTAGACAAACTAAGGGTGGAACTGCAATATTATCAATAAGAGTGGGGATGTGTTTCTGTGTGTGCCTGTGTGTGATAGATTTGTCGGGATGCATCCATGGATGATGAAGGGGAACCGTGTGTTTGGTAAGCAAACCTAACTAGATCGCTAGATCAATTGTTGTTTGTCGGAGGAAGGGAAAGACATAAGTAATGAGGTAGATCGATCGACGCGTGAAAAAAAAACGAGTTATAAGGACCTAGATAGCAATATGTATAGCGGGAGATCGGTCGGTGTACGTCCATTTGTTAGAGGCAAATAAGGCCCAGCGAGACAGATAGACAGAGAGAATGGAGCTAGGAGGTGGTGCGAGAGGCCCAGCTACTAGCTAAATAGGGGGAGGAGTGTGCAGTTGTGAGATCGATGAAAAGAGGGTGAGAGTTTACACGTGTGTGGGACCGTATGAGAGACACGAGGCAAGGACACATAAAGGAGGAGATTGAAGGTGCGTGTGTATGTTGTAGGCAGACATCGCTAGATAGGTTTATCGATCAGTGTGTGTCGGAAAGGAGTTCTGGAGACTCTGGGAGAACGACCTAAAGAAAAATAATGAATGTGCGCGATGGATAGAATGCTGAGGGAGGGGGAGGGTGAGGAGGGCGTGTGCATGCATGAGATAAAGTTAGTGGTAGCTACAAAGGTTAGAGGATTGTGTGAGTGTAAGAGACTAACAAAGATCATAATTTGATACGAAAGTGGATTCATATATTTGAATAGGAGATCATAGTGTTTTAAACAGATGCATGCATGAATATAGCGGTGATACGCGTGTTGTGGTTTTGCACATGTTATACCATAATGTGATAATGCATGGCGTTTGTAACTCACAACTAAATGCCCAACAATCTAAAATATACTATACATTGAACAATCTCACATTTTATTTTAATTTGTGATAATGTGTGGTGTTTGCAACTTACAACTAAATATCGAACAATCTAAACAATACTATATATCAAACATTCTCACATTTTATTAGAATTCCTGGTAGTGTGTGGTGTTTGCAACTCACATCTAAATACTTGTAGGCGTAGGGGGTGGGTGTCGGTGTCAATACCGGCGAATCTCGGGTAGGGGGTCCCGAACTGTGCATCTAGGGCGAATGGTGACAGGAGGCGGGGGACATGATGTTTACCCACGTTCGGGCCCTCTCGATGGAGGTAATACCCTACTTCCTTCTTGATTGATCTTGATGATATGAGTATTACAAGAGTTTATCTACCACGAGATCGTAGAGGCTAAACCCTAGAAGCTAGCCTATGATTATGATTGTTCTTATCCTACGGACTAAGCCCTCCGGTTTTATAGACAGTGGAGGGGGCTAGGGTTACACAGAGTCTGTTACAGAGAAGGAGATCTATACATCCAAATCGCCAAGCTTGCTTTCCATGCAAAGGAGAGTCCCACCCGAACACGGGACGAAGTCTTCAATCTTGTATCTTCATAGTCCAACAGTCCGGCCAAAGTATATAGTCCGGCTGTTCGAGGACCCCCTAATCCAGGACTCCCTCAGTAGCCCCTGAACCAGGCTTCAATGACAATGAGTCCGGCGCGCAGATTGTCTTCGACATTGCAAGGCGGGTTCCTTCTCCGAATACTCCATAGAGGATCTTGAATACGAGGATCGTGTCCGGCTCTGCAAAATAATTTCCACCTACCACCGTAGAGAGCACTATATTCCACAAATCTAATCTACTGACAACTTTTCATAGCGTGACATCATGCTGCGGCCCAGTTATTACGAACCGTTTTTCCCAGCCTGCCACTACATGTATCGCAAGGCGGTTTTATTGGCACGTCTTGTCAAAGCAGAGATCGTGTTCCCCTTATCACGGGATTCTCATCAATACGGGTGTGGGTAACCCAACCGTGCCATCAATACGACACTTGGGGAATAAGTGAGTTTATTGGGCAAGTGGGGAGGCGCATAGTTTCTACCGCCTTTATAAAGAGATAATGATTCCCCCTTTTCACCCATGCCTTCTTCTCCCTCTGCTCATCCATTCCCTCTCGCTCGAGCTCTAGCGCACAAGCCCTCACCTTCTCCGCAAAGTCATTCAAGCATGTCCGGAGCAGGAGGCAAGTGGATGGCCTATTCCGTCATGGAGGTGGACATAACAAAGCTACGAGAGGCCGGATACCTGGACGCAAACATCACGCACAGGCTTTTCGCCGAGGGGCAGATCATGCCCACCCCGAAACCTCAGGAGAGGGTAGTGTTCCTCTCTCATTTCGTCCGTGGACTGGGATTTCCCCTCCAACCATTCGTCTGCGGGCTTATGTTTTACTACGGGCTCGATTTTCATGATCTGGCCCGCAACTTCATCCTCAACATCTCGGCGTTCATCGTCGTGTGCGAGGCTTTCCTCCGTATCCCGTCCCACTTCGGCCTCTGGCTGAAGACCTTCAACATGAAGCCAAAGGTGGTGGGCGCCCAACAAGCGGAGTGGAGGGGCGCCATGGTGGGTAAGATGCCCAATGTCGCTTGGCCGAGGGCTCCTTCATGGAGACCGTGAAGGGGTGGCAATCGGGGTGGTTCTACATCACCAAGCCGCACAACGCCAACTGGGCAGCGGCCCCCGAATTTTGATCCGGCGCCCCCATGCGGCTCACCTCCTGGACAGAGAAGGGCTTAGCTTGGGGGTTAGCGGCAGAGCTGTCCAGACTTCAGAACTGTGTCCGGAACATGGCAAGCAAGAAGATCAAGCTTGTCAACATAGTACATGTTATGCTCTTCCACCGGATCCTTCTGTGCTAATGCCGGTTTTGCAATCTGTGGGAGTTTGACCCGTCCGAACAACAGACACTATGAGAGCTTTTCGGCATGACGCACGAAGACGTCTGGAAATTGCTGTTCAAGGCCAGCGAGGTACCACCACCCACAACCGAAGATCGCGGACTCAGCATCAAGCGCCCCGCCAATCCGGCAAGTTTACATGTTTCGCAGGACGTGATTTTCATCAGCACATCTGTAGGAGGATCCTAAGCCTTTTACACTGTTTTTGCAGGATTGGGTAGCAGTAGCGGAGAGGATCGACTAACCGGCTCTGTTTCTGGAAGATCAGGAATCGAAGCTTCTAACGAGGATGTTGTTTCCGGCACCCTATGAGGTGCCGGAGAAGAAGGCCAAGAAAACGTCCGCGGGGACCAGGAAAGGTCTCCGGCGCAAGGTTGTATTGGACTCGTCGTCCGAGCACACCGAGACGCACTCCTCCCACGAAGAAGGG
>NC_041391.1:182682053-182690411 GCF_002162155.2 Triticum dicoccoides | reverse complement strand
AATAAGAGGAAGGCCGCCCCAGAGGGGGAGGCCAGAATGCCTAAGAAGGGAAAGACATCCCTTCCGGACCACTCCACCACGGCCACCTATAGCGATGAGGAGTGGTTGCCCAGGAACAAGCCCCTGGTGAAGTTGTAAGTATCTGTACTCCATAGTAGTTTTAGTGTGTTTAGCTTCACCGCTTCTTATAATGCTGAACATGCATATGCAGTTCGGCGAAGTCCCACATTGAGGTATCCTCTTCGGAGGAGTCCCTAGACCCGTCGGCGATGAACAACGAGTCACTCCCGACGGCCTCCTCCCCCAGGCCTACGGACGACACTAAAGTGTTGTCCCAGAGGATGTCGGGCCAGGGGGAGAAAGTTCTGGAGACGCCCCAAGGCGAGATCCCAGCCGCCGGACACATGGGGGGAAAGACCCCCCATGTATTCTGCTGATGGGGGCCGCAGCAAGTCTGGCCCCCAGCCAGATACTGCGCCGGAACCCCCAATGGTTCTGGATTTAGGTAGGTAGCCCCTTTCTAAGGAGGGCGAGCCACCTGTGCCGATGACCTCTTCCCACCCAGAGGCATCAGAGAATTTGCTTGAAACGCTTTGCGGTGCTTCCATTGACGAAGAGCACCGTACTCTTATGAGTATGGTGATTGAGAAGGTTTGGTCCCCCAAAAGCGGATTGACCGAAGCTTGCGCCAGCCTCTTAACAGGCTTTGAGGTAAGTAACAAAAGTGTAAGAAAATATCACATGATAGACAGTAGCCCTTGATACTCTGTTTGGTGTTCGGAAAGAAAATCCAAATAGAGGGTCAACTAGTATCCGCAGGAGTCTAACAGAAAATGTCTATGTGAATAAGCAGACATCGCTGCTGGCCGCTGCCGCCCGCACTACGGAGGTCGCCGGACTGAAGTGGGACCTGGGGCGGGCCGAGGAAGAGCTCGGCCTTGTAAAGAGGCAGCTCGATGAGAACAAAGGTAAGTGATACCCCGTCCGTGTGTCATATCAAGGAAAAAAATATTGATGCTAACAGAAGCATCATGAATTTTAATAGGGGCCACGACCAAAGTGGAGGCCCTTAAGAAAGCGCTGTCCGAGGCCGAAGACAAAGCGGCCAAGGAGCGCACCGAGCATGAGAAACAGGAGGCTCAGGTTAATGAGGTCTAGCAAGAGCTCCAGGACTTCGTCAAAAAAATTGAGTCCTTGGAGCGTGACTCCAAGACGCAAGAGTCCGAGCTTGCGAAGGCCCTCTAGAGTGCGCAAGACGCCAAGGCCGAAGGCCAAAAGGCCCTCCAGGAGATTCAGGTGGCCAAGAAGATAGCGGCGGGTAAGTCATTCATTATGCAAAGCAAGCATGTGAAGGAGACTTTCCTTTTACTTATCCGAATTCGGAGTTCTCCAGGAGCATTCCCAGATCTGCCACGCAGCATATAGGATGCCGCGGAGTTCTACCGTGCCGAAGAAGGGAGCTCGACGGAGAAGTTGTTCTGGTCTCAATATACTGGGACCGAACATCCGATGCCCATGAGTGACCAGCTGAAGCAATTGGTCGAATTGCACAAGGCGGCCGAACTGGCCATGAAGGACCTCATAGTCCGGCTGTGGCCTGGCGAGCCCCTGCCCAGCAGCTACTTCGGCCTTGTAAAGCGGATGGTAACTGCCTTTCCACAGCTTGAAGTCGTTAAGCGGTCCGTCTGCATGGAAGGTGCCCGTCGGGCCTTCGCCCGCGCGAAAGTGCACTGGGCGAAGATGGATGCTGAGAAGCTGGTGACGGAGGGGCCGCCGGAGGGCAACGCACACCGCCACCCTGAGAAGTATTATGATGGTGTTATGAAAGGCGCCCGCCTTGTGGCCGAGGAATGTGCCAAGGATGTAATATTTTAATGAATGTACTCATGTCATCCTATAATACGAAAACGAGTTCGTGTGCGCTATATAACGCTTGTTGTTTTAAAATATTACCTTCTGTGGGGCCGTTTATAAAATTCTGAAAGTTGGCCAGTCGTCGGCTTCTGCCCCCATGTAACTAGTACTGGGGTGTTCGGGATAAATCTAAACACTCTTTATCCAAATTTTTGGTCCTTTAAGGAGGTGTTTAGCGCAGCGAACAAGGTAATCAGACAATACAGCTTTATCACTCTCACTTAGCCATAGAAGTTTACAATTTTAAACTTTAGCGAAGCCCCTGGTATTCGGAAGGCCGAACTTGGGGCGCTATACACGCCTAAATCGGACAAGGCCGATTCCTCGCCCAAAGCGGAAAAAATCTTTAAGGATTTGAGACCTCTCAAAGAGCGACCAGCTCTCGCCGCATCATGACAGTCAGTTTTCGGCTTTCTCTATTGAGGTGGTCATCCGGAAGAACCGGGACACAATCACAGTAGTTCTCCCTGCGCTACCTTAGCCGATATAGCGGAACGTAAGGCACCAAAACATGGGAGCCGGGAAAACCCAACTATTGACCCAAGACATGATTCAGAGCTCGTGCACATAATGCTATAAGTTCGGGGTGCCGCACTGTCAAAAGTGTTCAGACTTTTCTTGCCGTGTTATGGGGTACATTGAAGCCCCTAGTGAACTGAACGTACCAAAGTGTATGGGTGTAATTTGTAGTAAATAAGCAGACTAGGAAAAAGATAAAGAAAATATAATAACAAGCTGATGCTGTATATTTTTCCTTTGTTATTTAAATAATACATCAAAGCGTATCTATACAAGTAATGCGATAAGCAAAAATAGGACTATTTGACATGTACTAACCAAGGGCAGGCTGCGTGTGGGTATGTAAAACAGGTATAACGATTGTTATCAGAGATCACCTGGGTATTCCCTTGTACATCAAAGCCTCTTGCCTCATTGGTTTTTCCTTCCCGTGATGAGTCCGGTAATCAGGCTATCTGAAAAGGGCTTCCCGAAAGTAGGGTCCTTAAAGAAAGAAAATGATGAGGGTATACGGGTCCTGGGCGGTTGAGCCGCATTGTGGACCGCATTTAGCCGTGCCTCCGCCTATGCCCACGGTATTTTGAGTGCGTAATTATGTACGCGCGGCGCAAATTTCGCCGCTTGACTGGGACTAGGGCAGAGGCCAAATTGCTAGTCGAGCTCTGGATGTGCCGGACGATCCTGTTGCAGAGTAATCCGAACTCGCTTGACTGTGTCCGGGGGCTTTATCGTCGAGTTGGCGATCTGCCTAAGAAGGCTGCTTTGTACTTCTGCTACGAGGGCTGCAGTGTGCTCCTCCATACGGAGCGACCGTTCTGTGTTTCCATTGACTGTTATAACCCCGCGAGGTCCTGGCATCTTAAGCTTGAGGTATGCATAGTGTGGTACCGCATTGAATCGAGCAAATGCGGTTCGTCCTAGTAGTGCATGATAGCCACACTACGGAAGGGGACGATATCAAAGATTAACTCCTTGCTTCAGAAGTTGTTCGGAGATCTAAAGACTACTTCCAGTGTTATTGAGCCCGTACAACAGGCCTCTACACCTCGAATCACGCCTTTGAAGGTGGTTTTGGTGGGTTTGATCCTTGAGGCATCGATGCCCATTTTGTGCACTGTATCCTGATAAAGCAGGTTCAGGCTACTGCCACCGTCCATAAGGACTCGCGTGAGGTGGAATCCGTCAATGATGGGGTCAAGGACCAATGCGGCTGAACAGCCATGACGGATACTGGTAGGATGGTCCCTGCGATCGAAAGTGATCGGACAAGATGACCATGGGTTGAACTTTGGGGCGACTGGCTCCATCGCATAGACGTCCCTTAGTGCATGCTTCCGTTCCCGCTTGGGAATGTGGGTGGCGTATATCATGTTTAAAATTTTCACTTGGGGAGGAAATTTCTTCTGTGCTCCTGTGTTCGGCGGCCGGGGATCCTCGTCATCATTGCTATGCAGCCCCTTTTCCTTGTTTTCAGCATTCAACTTGCTGGCCTCTTTGAACACCCATCATTCTCTGTTGGTGTGGTTTGCTGGTTTATCAGGGGTGCCGTGAATTTTGGACGAACCTAGATTGTTTCTTTTAAATGGCTTTTTCTGCTGACCGGACTTAGAGCCACTGAATCCGGCATTGACTGCTGTGTCTTCGCTGTTGTCGCCATTGTTCCAACGCTTATGTCTGTTGCATCGTGGCTTGCTGTTGCTATCTCGGGCATCTGAAGTGCCGGGATTTCTTGGCGTGATGTTACTATGAGCCAGCCAGCTGTCCTCACCCGCACAAAAGCAGGTCATGAGTGTCGTGAGAGCTGCCATGGACTTTGGCTTCTCTTGGCCGAGGTGTCATGCGAGCCACTCATCGCGGATGTTATGCTTAAAGGCCGCTAGGACTTCGGCATCCGGACAGTTGACGATTTGGTTCTTTTTAGTTAGGAACCGAGTCCATAATTACCTGGCTGACTCTCCGGGCTGTTGGGTTATGTAACTTAAGTTATCAGTGTCCGGTGGTGGCACGTAAGTGCCCTGGAAGTTATCAAGGAATGCGTCCTTCAGGTTCTCCTAGCTACCAATGGAGTTTGCCGGCAGGCTATTCAGCCAATGCTGAGTCGGTCCTTTGAGCTTAAGTGGGAGGTACTTGATGGCATGTAGATCGTCGCCGTGGGCCATGTGAATGTGGAGAAGGAAATCTTCAATCCATACCGCGGGGTCTGTTGTACCATCATATGATTCAATTTTTACGGGTTTAAACTCTTCTGGGAATTCATGATCCATTACTTCATCAATGAAGCATAGGGGGTGTGGCGCCTCTATGCCGGGCTACATCACGACGCAGTTCTAATGAATCTGGTCTGTTGTATTCGGCCCGGCCGGACTTGTTTTTAGTGTATCCGGCGTGACGATCATTCTCACGTGTTGTGGCGCGCCCCCGTGATTTGTAGATCGATCTTGACTATCCTGCTTTGTTTTCCAATACATCTCGTAGGTCCTGCGTGTAGCCTCGGGCCTTAGTATTTTTGTTTGATTGGCGGCGGCGTGCAAGCGGTTGTTCGGGCTTATACGCCGCTTTGTCTCGGCCACGAGGTGGCTGGTCAGCCTCGTCGTGTGCTGGTAGTGTAGGCTCTAGCGCCTCCTCCTTGAATTGAGGTAGCAACCTGCGCTTCAGGTAACTTTTGGTTGGGCGCTCGAGTCCGTATTCCTCGGCTGCCAGGACCTCAGTCCATCTATCTATTAGCAGATCTTGATCAACTTGAAGCTGCTGCTGCTTTTTTCCAGGCTTTTTGCAGTGGCTATAAGCCGGTGCTTGAAGTGCTCCTGCTCGACGGGATCCTCAGGCACGACAAATTCTTCGTCGCCGAGGGTCACCTCGTCTTCGGAGAGAGGCATATAATTGTCGTCCTCCAAGTCTCCATCTGTTGCCTGTTCATCCGGGCTAGCTTGCCCATCCTCCCGTCCGGCTTGCTCAGTGCTTGGATGGGCAGGGTTGTTTTCGTCTTCGGCATCATCATCTCTTGTGCTGGTATCACTATTTTTTCTATGGCGGGGGTTAGAGCAGAGCTGATGACGCTGGTGCTTAGATTGCTTCTCGAGGGGATTATCCTCCATTGCCTTATCACCATTGCTTTCTTTTGGTGTATCCACCATATATATATATATCATATGATGAGGTGGTTGTCCAGCGCCCTATGGGCGGTGGTTCCTGTTCTTCTCCGGCATCGTCGTCAATATCGTCGATGTCTTTGGAGTCAAATTCGAGCATGTCGGTTAAGTCGTCGACAGTGGCTACTAAATGGGTGGTGGATGGGTAACAAATTTCGTCGTCCGCTTCCCACTCAAGCCGGACATAGTTCGGCTAAGAGTCTCCTGACAGAGAGAGAGACTTAAATGAAGTTAGCATGTCACCCAAGGGCGGGTGCTGAAAGATATCCGTGGAGGTGAACTCCATAATCGGCGCCCAGTCTGATTCGATGGGCACGGATGCAAGCGGTTCGGATCCTGTGGCCGGAAACGAGTCTGAGGGTCCAATGACACAGATCTCTTTGGAGGTGAAGTCTGTGTTCGGCTCTAGCGCCGATGGATGTGCGGCCTCCATGACGGGGTCCATCCACCCGTCCTCGGATGGCATGATCTGCTCCAGATTCAAGGCCAGGGCAGCCGCAGGTGCGATATCCCGAACACCGTCCGATGGTAGATCTAAGTCATGCCCGTCATGACTGTTTGGCGCTCCTGGCTTGGGCTCAAATCCGTCGAAGATCAAGTCTCCGCGAATGTCGGCGGTGTAGTTCAAGTTCCCAAACCTGACCTGATGGCCAGGGGCGTAGCTGTCGATCTGATCTAGACAGCCAAGCGAGTTGGCCCACAGTACGAAGCAGCCAAATACAAATATCTGTCCGGGGAGGAAAACCTCACCCTGGACCGCATCGTTGCTGATGATTGAAGGAGCCATCAAGCCTTACCGTGACGACACAGTGGAACTCTTAATGAAAGCACCAATGTCGGTGTCAAAACCAGCGAATCTCGGGTAGGGGGTCCCGAACTGTGCGTCTAGGGCTAAGTGTAACAGGAGGCGGGGGACATGATGTTTACCTAGGTTTGGGCCCTCTCGATGGAGGTAATACCCTACTTCCTACTTGATTGATCTTGATGATATGAGTATTACAAGAGTTGATCTACCACGAGATTGTAGAGGCTAAACCCTAGAATCTAGCCTATGATTATGATTGTTCTTTTCCTACGGACTAAACTCTCTGATTTGTATAGACACCGTAGGGGGCTAGGATTACATAGAGTCGGTTACAGAGAAGGAGATGTATACATCAGAATCGCCAAGCTTGCCTTCCACGCAAAGGAGAGTCCCACCCGGACATGGGACGAAGTATGCAATCTTGTATCTTCATAGTCCAATAGTCCGGCCAAAGTATATAGTCCGGCTGTCTGAGGACCCCCTAATCCAGGACTCCCTCAGCAGGGCACCATACATAATGTGATAAACACATTATACATATGAGACATGGTTTAGATTATGAAGATCTAGCTAGAGCTTGAAATGTAATGTGATTTGAAATCAACATAAAGTGGATTCAAAAAATTGAGTTCGAGTTCATATAGTACACATAGTTCATATGTAACTTGAGACTAATCATGTGGTGTGCTGTGAAGATAATACACAAATGATGGTTTAACTTGACAATAATGATGATTGTAGATACTATTAAAACAGATAAACGGATTCAAATGCTTTGACTTCACAACAATCATTATTGTAGATCTTATTCAAATAGAGAAATAAATTCAAATTTAGTTCATATTGAAGCGGTAGTATATACGTTTGGAATGCAGTAAGATGTTCATTTGAGTAGTAGGTTGCATGCATTATACACGTAGTGAAATATTTTAATTGAACATAACATGAATTCAAAGTTTTGAATGACATTTGTAGTGCGAATTGATTTGGTACAGTACACGTTAGGCTTGTCCGGAAATTTCAACCCACGCCTTGTTAGCCTGAAATATTTAAGATATATCTTTGTCTCGATGTGCTCTGACAACACCCTCCATCTAAACCCGCGCCTTGCTATTCCAAAATTACAACGCGTGCCAAAACTCCCACCTCCTATGAAATCCCGATACATGAAATGCCCGTGATGCCCCTGAACTGAAAGAACCGCCTCAAATCGGTGGGGGTACTTTCGTAACTTACCCCACATTTCAGACAAGCGCGTCCCTACGCCATGGTTCCCCACTCCCATCCCATCCGCCCACCCATTCATACACCAAGGCTGGGAAAACCCGCGAAGACCCACACCCTCCTTTGTCCGCCACCCGGCCGGAGCCTCTTTCCCGACGACGTCGTCCACAGCAACACCTCGACGTCCCTCATCCATCGTGTCGGATGAGGATCCGTCGTCAATTTGTTTGTCCCGCCGGTTCAGCCACCCCGTCCTCCACCTCCAAGGAGTTGCCCCGATGTTCCCCTTGTCTTTCGCGCCACCTCCATTCCCCCACAGCTGTCTTCACCTACACCACCAGAAGAGCATCATCATCACCGTTTCCTCGGATGAAGCTGCGGCCTAAGCGGCGCCACCAAAGAGGTTGTACACTAATCACCACATTTCCTTCTTGATTCGATCTCACGGTGCTGCCGTGTTCAGTCCCAAGCCGACACGGCGCGACTCCATCTACGGCGGCATCGCCGGCCACTTCCTCCATGGCGTTGCTCCCTCGGTGGCAACATCCACATCAGTAGGACATGCTGCTGCTTTAGCTCTCGCTCGCGCTGCTGCTCTACTCTTGCTCTCGGTCCCCTGCCTGGTCTGCTCTTACTCTCGGTCCCCTGCCTGGTCTGCTCTTGCTATTGCTCTTGCTCACGCTGCTACTCTCGCTCTTGCTCTTGCTTGCAATGCTGCTCCGATTTAGCTACACTTCAGTCGATTAA
>NC_041391.1:182572166-182681825 GCF_002162155.2 Triticum dicoccoides | reverse complement strand
TTAAGGAAGAACCAGCCGCAGCGGGGAGGGGGCTCGCCGGAGAGGTACCCCACTATCTATCTTAGGGTTCAGGGTCGGGGCGGTGGTCGCCAGCGGTGGTGGGGCGGTGGCGTGGGGATCGCTGGAGAAAAAGCTCGGCACGGGGGCCCTAGAGGGATGGCCGGGCCGGTGGTGGGGAGTGTTTTCGAGGCGGGCGGGGCAACGCACCGCCGGCCGCAGGCGATGGGGGCAGTTGTTTGGCCGGTGGGGGCTGGCAGCTCAGGGGGCTGGAGGTTGAAGATGAACTGCAGGCCCTTGATTTCGTATCCAACGCCTGCAAAATCGACTGACCAGAGATGAAAAATTCAATCGACTGACGTGTAGCCTCACCTCTAGTGCATTCAGTTTCGACAGTAAAATTCAGTTTCGATAGAAAAATTCAGTTTCGATAATTAAATTCAGTTTTGATAGTTAAATTCAGTTTCGACAGTTAAGTTCAGAGATGAACGGCTGATGTATTTTACATTTATCACTTTGTGGTTATGTATTTTACGTCATCTATTGGAGATGCTATTAGAATTCCACTCAGGTTAACATTGTCTCTCTTGTCTCGCTTCAGCCTCGTTGTCGTACAACTCAGCAGAGCTGCTCCAACGATGAAAACCTCCATCATAGCGGAGAAGTACCTCGGGCTCCATCTCCAGACGCCTAAGATCTTCTTCCCCTACTCCGACAGCCAAGTCAGCCGGAGCATCCTCACCGGCCAACCCAATCACGATGAGATCAACATGGCTTCGCCAAAGAGGTTGTACACTTGTTGCATCTCTTTTTTACTCTACATGTTATATATATTGTCCACTAGGCACACGTAGTAACGGGAAATATGATTATTTTATCCTACTATATGACAAGCAATGAGGTACCAGGCAACTTAGCTATATGTGATGGACTCTCTTGAATGCCATCATTATTTATCTCTGCGCATTTGAGCTGTGCATTTGTCGATGGCCCAGGGAGTTGAGCTAGTAGGGCAGTGGCCTGGGTCCAAAGTAATAGAAGTAGCACAAAGACATTTTTTTTAGTGTAGGCTTTTCCTTGCTCAAGCCTGCCTACTAGAATCGCCAGTGCTTGAAAGGAAAAGTGAATGAAAAACATAGGAATTGGAAAGTTTCCTATGGTACTACTATTCATGAATTTGGTTCAAAGGAATGGAGCAAAGGAAAACTGTAGGATTTGTTAAGTTAGTGTCTCCTTGAAAGAAATAACGTAGGAATTTTAATTTTCACTTGTCCTCCTTTTCAAATTCTTATTCATGAAGCACAAGACTGAGACAGTAGCATAATAGCATTATAACCGTACATTTTCTTGTGGTTTGACTTAATCCCACCATGCTTCTTTGCATCCTGTGATCTTCTAATTCTTGTGAATCAAACACCCAGATTGGCAGAAATCCTGTGTTTTTAAAATTCTCTATTTTGCACGTGCATTCCTATCCTATTCCTGTCTACTTCGTATCCCTGCATTGTTGGAATCCTCCAATTCAAATGAGCCCTTACATAGTTACTTCTCTTATAGATAGTTGTCAAAGAAAACCTTGCGTGGTTTGTCCTACTCCTGTTGCACCATCATCCACCCCAGCTCAGCTGCTCCAACAACAGAAGGGTCCAGCAAAGCAGGGCTCCGGCCTCCAGACTGTCTTTCGCCGCCTCAGATCTTCTTCCCAGCTGCCGGCAGCCATGAAAACTGCATTACCATCATCAACCGAGCAGATGACCTCGAGGACTACACGAGTCCGCAAGAGAGGTCGCACTCTTTTGTGTCTGCTTACGTTATGCATCGCTTACTATTACATGCTATTTTATCGTCCTCTTCACCGATTAGACTCTGTGTCAGCTCGAAACTAATGGTCAAACTTGAGTTTTTAAATGGTTGTGGGGTACATATCGGGCCGCAGTCAATAGTATCTATCTACTATCTGGTTAATCTCCGGTGTCTACTATGAGTTTCATGTTGGGTGGGAAACAAACAATAAAGAAGCCATTATCTATATTTTTTAACTAAAGCAATTATTTGCCTGCTATTATTGGTTTTGGGTCTATCCACAGGTTGCTACCATCACTCTGGATTTCTGCATGCACTCCTTACATAATCTCACTATGTTTTATTCCTATGCATGAAAGTTATTGTAAATAATGGAACTGAACATGTAGAGCAAAATAGACGAGCCTTTCATGGCAATAAAATTTCATGCACACGTCGTTCCATGGTAGGCGCAAAGGCAGCCCCCCTCCACCCATTTCAGATTGTAATAGAGAGGAAGATATCTGTTCTGATGGGGATTCAGAAGGAGAAGACCACTCCTATTTACCCCCTGAGGTCTTCGCTCTACCTTGGCATGTTGATGTTGGTTATATCATGCATATGGTGCCTTGCATTGCTTATTTTATACATCAAATATGTCATCTGCTTAGTTTAGACATCCTTTGTGCGAATGCCATCTGTTTAGTTTATTCATCATTTATGTGAATTATGCAACGCCATCTTGTTTAGCGAGGCATCATATATGTGAATTTTGCAATGCCATCCTGCTTAGCCAGTCATCTTATATGTAAATTATATCAGGACATCCTTTTTTTCGTTACGTATTACATTTGTCAACAATGTTAGTACATTCAACTACTCTTCGTGTGCATCAGCCATTTGACACGGTGATGGAAAATTCTGGAATGAAAACAAGGTCTTCAGAGCAGACTATGCTATCTGACGAAGCACATATCTCGCTGGTTACAGATAGCTCCTCAGAGGAGGATTCAGAGACAGATGACCAGTCCTATCCCCCCCCCCCCCGAGGTGTATGCTCTAACTTGGCAGGGTTATGTTGTTCATATCGTGTGTATGGTGTCTTGCATTGCTATGTCATTTGATTAGTTTAGACATGCTTTGTGTGAATGCCACATGTTTAGTGTGTAATTACCATATATGTGGATTATGCATTGCCATCTTGTTGCAAGACATTATATATTTGAATCATGCAATGCTATCTTGTTGCAAAGGCATTATATATGTGAATTATGCAATGCCATGATGTTTAGCCAATCATCATGTATGTGAATTATATCATGCTATCATTGTTTTGTATTACATGTTCCATTTGTCAACAACGTTTGTATATTCAACTACTCTTCCTGTGCATCAGCCATTTGAATCGGCGATGGAAGTATGTAGAGTGAAAACAAGGTATTCAGAGCAGGCAATGCTACCTGCTGAAGCAGACATCTTGCTGGTTACAAAGAGCTCCTCAGAGGAGGATTCCTAGACTGATGACCAGTCCTATTTCCCCCCTGAGGTCTATGCTCAAACTTGGCAGGGTTATATTACCCATATCATGCATGCTGTCTTGCATTGCTTAGTTTTTACATCATATATGGATTGCCATCTGCTTACTTTCTTACTGTATAAATCATATATTTGAATTATATCATGCCATCATGTTCACATAGTACATACACATCATCTATCTAAATTATGGCATGGTAACCATTTAATAAAGACATCATATAGTTATATCATCTCATCCTGTTTAGTGTTTACAGTCATCATATTTTGAATTATGGCATTCTATCCATGAATGTATGTGAAATATGGCATGCCAACCTATTTAATAAACACATTATATAGTTATATCATGTCATCCTATTTACATAGTCATCATATTTTGAACTATGTCTTTCCATCTTTTTTAGTTAGCCATCATAATGTGAAATTGTGTCATGCTATCCATTTTAGTTAGCCATCATATATGTGAAATTGTGTCATGCTATCCTGTTTGGTTAGACAACATAAATGTGAATTATTTCATGCCCTCTTTTATTCCCCACTATCCATTGCACCTGTCTATCATACAATGTCTATACTTTCAATTACTTTTCTTGTTTATCAGCCATTTGAATTGGAGAGGGTGATGGCAGTATCTAAGGGAGTAACAACACTGTCTTCAGTAAAGATAGTGCTACCAGTTGATGCAGATAGAACCATGGTTGTACTTGCCCAAGGACCAGATCCACCACACATAACCTAGACTCTCGCAGATTGTACCCCTACGCAGTTGGACAAAGAACCAGCTACACCCCTTCTAACCCCAATCTCGGCAGATAGTAACCCAGTTCCAGTTGACACAGCATCGTATCCACCACAAAGCACCCAAACACGAGCAGTTAGTAAGGGAACTGCAATGCCCAAAGCATGAGGACCACCACTCTGAATCCCAACTCAACGCTTAAAGGAGAAGAAGATTTGTTCTCAGGTCAGGTTCTGTAGCTATGGTTCATACTCCTTTGCTCTTGCATTACTGTATTTACCCATACCAATTATTTTCAAATTTGAAGGATGAAATTGAAACTCCAATGGCGCAACGGGTATGTATTAAACCTATTTCTTTAACTGGTTTGCTGTTGTAACCTACTCTATGTTGATTTCAGTTTCAATTGAATAAACAGTTATGTTCTCATGTCATGCACATTACAAGTGTTGTTATTGCTCTATAGTTTCCAACACTTATATTCTGTCTATTCTGCTTTGCCTTGAACAAATATTATTTGAACTGTGTCTCTATCTTGATTTGGCAACAAAAACTAGAATAATATAGACCATAAAGTGACCATGGTACATAGATATATGTTTGTTTCTTGCTATTATCCTGTCCACTTTACTACTAAACTCATTTACCAAAATGAGTTTCATATACAACATGGTAAACCTGTGATGTGTTTGCTTGTTTTTCTTTTAGAATACAGACAAAATATTGGAGAACAGTACCCCATTATGCAATGGTAAAGGAAGTAATGCAGATAAGGTTCAAGATAGTGAGACATCCCTGTTGATCTCCAAGAAAGTTGATAAAACTATCTTGACGATAGTGAGAGAACCCAAAACTCCTGTCTTGATGTAGTGCGCGAGTTACTAGTCACTACTGCTGGCACAAGCTCTTCGAACTCGCTGCCTGAATCACTTTGTCCTCTTCAGTCTCAACTTCAAGTTGAAAGAAATCGATCAGATGTGCCGCGACAGGAAGCTGAAGGACTGAGGAAGTCCCTGCAGAATTCAGATGCATACATCCTGGTGCAACAACAAGTGTTGGAGGATTTAAGCGCGAAACAAGAGAAATTTAATAAGCTTGCTAAGCATCTTGCCAGCGTTATGGGTACCCAGGATATTGTTTCTTGAGATCTTCTGAAGTGGTTTTAGTTCTGGATTTTTTTTGCGGCGGCGTTTATTTGCACTGGTCGCCAACTTTGACAACCAGTGTATATGATATGTTGCTTTGTTCCCTATATTTGCACTGGTGGCTAACTTTGATGCCCAATGGATGTAATATGTGTAATAGACGTGATAGCCTAGCGTAAGTTGCTTGCTTATTTATTTCCTTGTTGTCTTGTTTATTTGTTTGCTTGTAGTCAGTGCAGTTCTTTTTTCGCGGTTTACTAGTGGTCGCAATAACCTATTTTTAAAAACTAGGCCACAATAACCATGGGCTGCATATTTACTGTAGTGACATTGGGCCTCCTACCGGCCGTAGAAACAATGGGCCTTCGACGTGCCGTAGACACAATGGGCCTTCTATGGGCCATATCATCAATGGGCCTTATATGGGTCGTATGATCGATTGGCCAAACATGGGCCAATAACAGACCGCATTATGGCCATAAACGGGTTAGAGTTGGAATCGTCTGTTCATGGGCCAACCATAACGGGCCGTCGTTAATAGGCCGTATTTGATGACGCTATGAAAACGGCCCAACGTATTAACGGGCCGACTGTAACAATGGGCTGAATTTGGCCCACAAGCAGAAAATGACAGTAACGGGCCGTAAGTAACCGAATGCTGGAAATGAGCCCAAGAATAAATGGGCCCTAAGAAGGCCGAAAGAGAACATGAGCTGGAAATCTCCCATTAGAATAATAGGCCGCTGATGGGTATAAAGTGAGACGCTGTCCATTACGGGCCAGTATCACCACATGCCGTTAATGGGCCAAGAGTTACGAAGGGCCTCATATGGGCTGAAAGACGTCATGGGCCATACATGGGCTGGAAGTTAAAATGGGCTGGAATCATATTGGACGACCCATATGACGTTACTGGGCCTAATTCGGATAGGTTGTAATGGGCCCTGGGTTAGCGGGCTGTAAATGGGCTATATGCGAACATGCTGTTAACATGCTTTCAGTGGGCCGGCCCGCCACCTTTTGACCAAGTCAAATGGGTCGGCCTTTTCACAGGAATGGGCCTCTGTTGGGCCATGCCACATGTCGACGTATCATAGGCGCCTTTTGTCCATTGAGTGGATGACATCTGTCCCAACGGTGAGCCGACACATGTTTCCTCTAGCCAATAATGATTTTACACGTGGAAAATCACCATTGGTCGGGGCTGTTAACATGTTATCGGATCCAAAATCGGACCCGATAGCTTAACGGTGTTCTATTATGGTGGATGCCACCTGTCGGTCACCCTTGATGAAAGCACTTCTATGACACGCGATTTATCATCATGGAAGTGGACACTTCCGTGATGATAATTTTGGTAATGTCATGGAACACTTCTACGACAGCACAGGTATGTCTATCTTGATTCTGTCATAAAATCATCATGGATGTACATGCATGCTAGAAAAAGTGACCTACTGTGACAAACACGTATCATCAAGGAAGTGTATTTTTTTTGTAGTGCTCTTTGGCGCATCACAGTTTTCATGCTTTGCATTGATCACATGTCTGGTATTTTGTAGAACACGACTTGTCCTTAGCAAGGAAACGACGGTGTCCAACGTAACATATCTTGCTAAGTATTTCGTATGCCAGCGAATTCTTGTCACAACGAACACATGCATTGTAACCACGTGTCATTCGCCCTGACATAGTGCCCAAAGCCGGATAATCATGGATGCACCAAATTATAGCTGTTATATAGGTCTCGAGTGAGAACACCCCTCCATAGTTGTTGAAGTTCCACCAGAAGAGGCTCCATGAATAAATCAAAATCCTTTCGTGGACTTTTTGGACCTGGGATGAGCAAGGCCATCATGTAGTTTGATTCTTTGGTGCAGACATTTGGTGGCATGTTGTAATAGAGAAAAAGCACTGGCCACATGCTATATGTGGCGCTTTGGTGGACAAATGGGTTGAATCCATTTGTAGCTAAGCCAAGTCTAATGTTTCTCGGGTCAACAACAAACTTTTTGTCTCGGGTCAACAACAACAAACTACCATGAGATGGATGGCTCATTAAATTCTGATCTATGTACTCCTAGTTCCTAGAATGCCACAATACATCATCTCTTGTTTCAGCATCATGAAACAACCTCTGCAATCTTGGTATAATTGTAAAATGTCTTAGAATATTATGAGGAATCCTCTTCACAACATCGCCATCTTTCCATCTTGATGATTTGCATTTTGGGCATTAACTTAAGTTGGCATAATCCATCCAGAAGAGAACACAATTATTCTTACAAACATGGATCATATCACATATCTGATTCCAGCTGCATGAAGGAAATTCTTCATTTTATTGTAGGTGTGTGGCATCTCAGACGCATCTGGGAAAGATTTGTGCAAAGAAGCCAACATCGCATCGAATGATTTGTTGGTCATCTGCTCAGATGTCTTCACCTGAAGAAAGGGGACCATAGCTGAAAATACTGACAACTTATTTCCTATGGTGACTGCCATGTTGCATTGTTCCAACATGCGGGCCCACCATTTTTCTTCTACAGGTGAAAATTCATGAAATGTGCGAGCATTTCGTAGCATTGTTTCAATGTTGGTCAAACTCACTGGCTCCGCCGCCGCCACCACCTCCTCCTCTTCTACCTGAGCATCAGGCAGATCAAGATGGTGATCTGCTGCTTCCACATAGTCAGTAACATTGATATTCATAGCTTCACCATGATGAACCCACCTAGTATATGTGATCGACATCCCATACAAGTGTGGATGATTTTGCACAGTTTACTAGGGTCTTGTAACTGAATTCATACAATTGCTACACAGGTAGATCATATATGATTTTGGACCACCATACTCAGCTTTGATAAAGTTCATGAAGTTTTCAACCCCCTCAACATATGCAGCGGAGAATCTTCGAGAAGAAGTTACCCATGTCTTGTCCATTTGTTAGACATACAAATTAGTTCTTCTACTAGATATTACAGGAAAAACATATGTGCTTTTTTATAAAGTCCAGAAAAAAAATACCTAGGTCGATGCCTAAAGCTATGGCAAGATATTTGGACAAGAAAATCTAAGTAACGAAATGTATGTAAAGCTAACTCAGCAAACAGATTTGAGTGCTAAATTATGGCAGGCTATTTCAACAGTTAATGAGGCCAAGCACACAGCCATCAAAGGCCATCTCAGCAACAAACATTGAGTATAAAACGATGTCGAGCTATTTCACCTAACAGATTAGCTACTAGACCATGGCAATCTACTTCATAATAAATATATGGCAGAATTTTTTAGCAACTAATCGGGCGTGGCATGCCATCTCAGCAAAGCAGATTGAGTGCAGAACAGGGCAAGGAAGATTCTTAAGCAGAGCATATTGACTGTAAACTATTTCGGTGAACAGTGAGATTAACAGCGTCTATCAGCTAACATTCAGCGGTACTTCGACATGCACGGGGCCTTAGTCTAGAATGCGCGTACCCTGGGAGAAGCTGACTGTTGTGCGTCTCTACAAGAACGTCGCTAGTGGTGGCGATGCGGCTGGAGGAGGGTAGTCTACGAGAGCGTACTATGTGAGCGAGAGGATCACTGTGCATCCCCTCAACGAACCGCGTCGCCGACATATCGGCGTGGCGGGGAAGGTGGCTTTGGCGGAGTGAATGGAGTGGAGGGGGCCGAGGGAGGGGGTTTGGGGAATATTATTGGCTAGTTGGACGAAGGGCAGTTGAATTTGGGATTTGGGGGGAATTTTCATGTGGTGAGCGGGGGAGTTTGGCGCATGGTCGGTTTCTCCAAATGCGGCCCCACATATCAGTGAAGAGGCAAGCCGAAGTGCGTTCCGTTTGCATGAGTCGTCAGCAGGACCGATTGTGTGAGGGGTGCAATACGACCGCGATAGGCGTGCTGTGAGTGTACCACCTTTTTCCTTCTAAACCTGTTGCTTTGCACGATCCATCGATACTACTAGTAATATGGTTATCTCGACTAAAATGACGCGGCCGGGTCTTTTCCCACGCGATATGCTGGGAGGTTGGCTTAGTTGGTTTTTTTAGGACAAGGCTTAGTTGGTTTGACAGACAAGGCGAGAGAAAGATGTGAGATGCGTGAATGTGTTAGTGGACGTACTATTGGAGTGCCTAAGATAAATTTTGTATGTATACCTATGTGTTTATTTACTTTGCATGTTAGCTTTGTCTCGGGTCAAACCTTCTAAACTTAGACCAAGTTTATACACACAAAAGTGAATCATCATTCAATATATTTTCATACAATATATCTTACTATTATTGTGAAAGTTCATATACACCCGACGATATTCATGCAAACACGACATATTTTCATTACATTTCGAACTTTTATAGGATAGAAAAAGAAAAGAAACCCGACCATAAACCTATTCGACGGGGCGACCGACGTCCACTTTCCTTTGTACTTCCACATCGGTGATGACGTCCTCCATCTGCCATCTCCATGAACGGCGGCAGGGTTCAAGACCCACGAAGTGAAGGTGTGGTCTCCGGCGAGGAAGAGTAGAACATGGGAGACGGACCGGCTAGTTGGCACACCATGCCCTGCCGCCTACCATGCCTACTCATCCTCGGAGGAGTCCCTGACCTCGGCGGTGCCGGTGGACATGAGGTCGATGATGATGGACATGGACAGTCCGTTTCTTCACCTACCACATGCGCCACCGAATGTTGGACGGCAGCAAGTAGGATGCATGGCTGGAGGTGCTCCCATCATCGGTCGCCAGCATGGCCACTGCTTGTGCGGTCGCGTCCGCGTCCGGCTATGCCGGTATTGCATTGCGAGCGGTGAGTTGAGTGAGGGCGGCGACCTGGAGCTTCATCCCCGGAGTTAAGCTCTTCCGCAGAGCGTTCCTGCTCGTGGTCATGGTGGATGTGTTGCCAGGTAGGAGGATGCGCTATGGTGTGGAATTTAGCTAGGCATTGCCGTTTTAAGTAGCACATTCCAGTGAGGCCAAGCGTCTGGGTGCATCATTAAGTCGCTGGAGTTGGTTCCTTGGGTAGCGAGCCTGCTTAATGATGGCATACGAACAGAGGGCATGAATGCTGGTGGCTGGCGCTGGCTGGGAATGCGCACGCGTGACGGCGCGAGGGACGAGGGTTTTTTGTGTGCCAGGGTAGTCAGCTCGGGTGTGGCAACGTTGGACATGCCCTTTGCTCACATGCGATCCCACATATCATTGAAAGACGACCTGACATGGTCTCAGGTCCTGGGGATGCAGTTGGCCGCGCTAGAACACTCCACATATGCATTGCAGCACGCGCGCACTTTGGCGCCCCGTGCATCCTTGATTAACCGGGTGTTGATCTACTGGTCGTGCCACAACGGTAGCGCCACCCTCGGCACCCTGAAGCCGAGTGTGTCCAGCGGTAATGAGCATGTTGCTCACCGCAGTCGCCATGTCGAGAGGCGGTGCGGGAGCTGCGCCACATTGTCGGCCCCCACGACCCACATGAACGGTTGCCGGTGGCGAGGAGGTTGTGTGCCAGCTCCTCCATTGGACTAGTCTGGGCCATGTCATCCCGAGAGGTGTGCCCAACATGTCGGTTTCCCTGTTTTCCTGGCCAAATTCGAGCGTCAGTATGGCCTCATTAACACTCGGCGGACCTCTCTCTCTTCTAGTCTAGTAGTAAATGAAGTGGGCCGGGGAGGGGGAGGGACGATGGTTTGCTCTCCATTGCAGTCCCACAAACAAGCGAAAACGCAAGAAGAAGCGCGTTCCATTCAGCGAGCGACGTGCAGAGTCCACCGTGCTGGGATGCAACGTGAACGTGACAAGAGTGATGTACGTCGTTCATTCCTTACGAACTTGCATACTTCGAGTAATCCTTTTTTTGAACACAGTACAGACGCAACCGCTCATACATGTTCACATACACTCACCCCTATGAACGCACACACGCACACCCTACCCCTATGAGCACCTTCAAGAGACTGAGCCGTCATATCTACTACTAGCAAGAGGCCCATGCATTGCACGAAACATCAAGATGCATTTATACGAGTTGTTTATCTCATGGGAGACGAAGATGAACGAGGGAAGGCCTTATCTGCAAATGTGGAGAGAGGTGCGGGTATCCTTTTGCAAAAAATGCCATAGTTTGCTTTCTATCCGTCAGATATTGATCGAACAGTCTATATTACAAGATGGCAGGAACACTGTCATTACCAACTTGGTTTTTATAAGAGTAGAGATATGATCTATCCGTCAGATATAGATCGGACGGTCTCTATTACGGGATGGCAGGCACACCATCATCACCAACTTGGCTTTTATGGTGTGCCTGCCATCCTGTAATAGAGACCGTCTGATCTATATCTGACGGATAGAAAGCAAACTGTGAACTTTTTGCAAAAGGATACCTGCACCTCTCTTGTTCATCCTTATCTCCCACAACTTCATTTTTGAGTAACTAAAAAAGGAAGCCTCTGGAACAATCTGGCATGGTGGCAACTACCGGCGTCATCCACCCCCATGCCTCCGCTAAGTCCGACCACCAATCACCTTCGCGCCCCAGTCCTCCTCACCTTATCTCTCATCTTTCTCCAGATATCTTTTTTGATGAAAATTTCAAGATACCATTAGTTTTTACACATGGGATTACTCCTGCATGGGTCAATCACAACAGGTGTTTCATAAAAAATGCATCGTGATGTTCCATGCAATGCACGGGCATCTTGGTAGTCATCTTGAGATTTATGAAGTCACCACCTCGTCATTGACAGGAACGATGGGGAGGTCCAGACGTCTGCCACGTGAAACTCCGAAACTTTGGTCCCATCCCACCCCACAACTCTCCATTTTCTAGCCGTCCGGCTTTGCAAACTCCGCACAGTCAAAACCGATTGACTGGTCATCATCAGAACCACTATTCACACCAGAACCTTCGCTGCTCGGCCTACACCAAAACCACACCTCCTCTTTAGCCCATTCCCCCATCTTTCGATCCCCTAGCCTGCATCAGCCGTCCCCTAGTTTGCCGGAAAGCCATGGTGCGCTGCACGATCACGTACTACAAGATGCTGACACCGGAGCGCCGCACAGGAATCATAGTGGTGGTCAGCGCCAAAGACCTCCATTCCCAAGCTCGCTTTGCGGCAGGAGAACCCCCGAGTTCTCTGGAGCCATGATCCAAGGAGGAGGAAGCCGATCCAATGTTTATGGTGGAGGTCACAACGCAGAAGGCCCTCAATGCATAGGAGATGATGGACATCAACTTTGGCGTCTGGGTCCCCGATGGTGCAGGCGGACGAGCGGTTCAACCTAGGAATCCTGAACGAGGACCGGGAGGCAGAGGCTCAACTCGACGCGGAGCGCGCGAATGCCGCTGCCATCGAGGCCCTCCTGCAGGCAAAACCGGATGTCATGGACGTGAACCGGGCGGTGGAGGCTCAACTTGACGTGGAGCATGCGGATGCCTCTGCCATCGAGGCCCTCTGCAGGCGGAACTAGACGTCTTGGACTTGAACTGGCGGCGGAGGCTCAACTCGACGCAGAGCGTGCGGATGACGCTGCCATCAAGGCCCTCCTGTAGATGGAGCCGAATGTCATGGACGTGAACCAGGCGATGCTCATGTTCGTGCAGAGTGCCTGCACACTCCGCCTGAATGAGTAGTTGGAGGCTGAGGACAACCACGGTGCGGAGACACACGTCAGTGGCTACAGCTGGTTCTCACTGGAAGCCAAAGACGATGAGGCCGTCTCGTTTCGCGAGCAGTGATAGTTTTCCTTTATGTTGTTGTTTTTAGGGATCTTTTGCTTTCTAAAAACATATATTTATGCAAGTCGCATGACTTTCATCATTTGGGTCGGTCGACCATTTCAGACGGTTGGATGAATATCCTACGTCTCCTAACCCTTCTTCTTCCTCAGCTCTTCTTCTTCCTCAACAGACCACCACACGGGCCGCGCAGATCTTCCCCAACATGCGCTTGGGTAAACATACTGTATGAACAAAAATTATATGTTAGCAGTAGGATGGCTGAGTTTGGTTTGATCACATGCGGTAGCATGCTCAGTGAGGGTGTGTTCCCTTGGTTGGGTTTGCAGCGTGCAGGAGCGACTATGTGAGGGTGCGGTACGACCGCGACAGCTGTGTGTAAGTGTACTAATACGTCCATTTTGCATCATGTTTTCCTACTGTTATTTATGTTGTTTTACTGTATAATAATGCTTTTTGGAGTAATTCTAATGCCTTTTCTCTCATAATATGCAAGGTATGCACCAAGGGGGAGAATTCTGGCAGATGGAAATCTGGAACTGAAAAAGCTACGTCAAGCTACCTATTCTGCACAACTCCAAATGAGCTGAAACTCCCCGGGGATTTTTTTATGGAATATTGGAGCAAATAAGTACCAGAGAAGGGTCACCAGGTGGGCACAACCCAGCTGGGCGCGCCCTGGTGGGTGCTACCCTCCTCGGCCCACCTCCGGTGCCCATCTTCTGGTATATAACTCATTTTGACCTAGAAAAAATAAGGGGAGGACATTCGGGAGAAGCGCCGCCGCCTCGAGGCGAAACTTGGGCAGGAGGACTTTTGCCCTCCGGCGGATCGATTCTGCCGGGGGAACTTGCCTCCCGGTGGGGGAAATCATCGTCATCATCATCACCAACAACTCTCCCATCTTGGGGAGGGTTATCTTCATCAACATCTTCACAGCACCAACTCCTCTCAAACCCTAGTTAATCTCTTGTGTTCAATCTTTGTATCAAAACTATAGATTGGTGGTCGTGGGTTACTAGTAGTGTTGATTACATCTTGTAGTTGATTACTATATGGTTTATTTTGTGGAAGATTATATGTACAGATCCATTATGCTATTTAATACCCCTCTGATATTGAGCATGTTTATCATTTGTGAGTAGTTACTTTCGTTCTTGAGGTCACGGGAGAAACCATGTTGCAAGTAATCAAGTGAACTTGATATGTGTTCGATATTTTCATTGTATGTATGTTGCCAATCTCTTAGTGGTGTCATGTGAACATCGACTACATGACACTTTACCATATTTGGGCCTAAGGGAATGCATTGTGGAGTAATTATCAGATGGTGGGTTGCGAGAGTGATAGAAGCTTAAACCCCAGTTTATGCGCTATTCCGTAAGGGACCGATTGGATCCAAAAGATTAATGCTATGGTTAGAATTTATTCTTAATACTTTTCTCGTAGTTGCAGATGCTTGCGAGAGGGTTAATCATAAGTAGGAGGCTTGTTCAAGTAAGAACAACACCTAAGCACCGGTCCACCCACATATGAAATTATCAAAGTACCGAACACGAATTAAGCCAACATGATGAAAGTGACTAGATGAAATTCCCGTGTATCCTCAAGAACACTTTGCTCATCATAAGAAACCATTTTGGCCTGTCCTTTGAATCAAAAGGATTGGGCTACTTTGCTGCACTTTTTTATTACTATTGTTACTTGCTCATTACAAATTATCTTGCTACAAAACTACTCCGCTACTTACAACTTTTGCACTTGCATACCTTACCTTGCTGAAAACCACTTGTCATTTCCTTCTACTCCTCGTTGGGTTCGACACTCTTACTTATCGAAGAGGGATAAAATTGACCCCATATACTTGTGGGTCATCAAGACAATTTTCTGGCACTGTTGCTGGGGAGTGAAGCGCTCTTGGTAAGTGAAAATTGGTAAGGAAACATTATTACTACATGCTGAAATTTATTGTCATTGCTACTATGGAAAACAATCCTTTGTGGGATTTGTTCGGGGTACCTTCACCTCAACCAGAACCACAATCAGTTAGCCCTCAACCTACTGCACCTACTGAAAAAATTGAATAGGTATGTTAGAACAACTGCTAGCTAATCCTTATGCAGGGGATGTAACCGAACACCCTGATATGCACTTGATATATGTGGATGAAATTTATGGATTATTTAAGCTTGCAGGTTTGCCCAGAGATGAAGCCAAGAAGAAGGTTTTCCCTTTATCTTTGAAGGGAAAAGCATTGACATGGTATAGGTTATGCGATGATATTGGATCTTGGAACTGGAACCGTTTGAAATTGGAATTTCATAAAAAAAATTATCCTATGCATCTAGTTCATCGTCATCGGAATTATATATATAATTTTTGGCCCCGTGAAGGAGAAAGTATCGCTCTAGCTTGGGGGGAGGCTTAGGTGAATGTTATATTCATGCCCCAATCATGAGCTCTCGAGATAAATTATAATTCAGAATTTTTATGCTCGGCTTTCTCGTAATGATCAATCCATGCTCGATACTTCTTGCACTGGTTCTTTTATGAAGAAGACTATTGAATTACGGTGGGATCTTTTAGAAAGAATTAAACACAACTCTGAAGATTGGGAACTCGACGAAGGTAAAGAGTCAGGTATTGAACCTAAGTTTGATTGTTGTAAATCTTTTATGAATACCGATGCTTTTCGAAAGTTTAGCACTAAATATGGACTTGACTCTGAGATAGTAGCTTCCTTTTGTGAATCTTTTGCTACTCATGTTGATCTCCCTAAGGAGAAGTTGTTTAAATATCACCCACCAATTAAAGAAGAAGTTAAAGAACGGGTAAAAGCTAAAGAAGAAACCATCATTTACAATGTTGATCCAGTTGTCCCCACTGCTTATATTGAAAAGCCACCTTTTCCCGTTAGGATGAAGGAACATGCTAAAGCTTCAACTGTGGTTATCAAAAGTTATGTTAGAACACCCAAACCATCTGAACAAATCAAAGTTGAACCTAGTGTTGTATGATTAAAGATCTCTTAGTTAATAATATTGATGGGCATGCTATGTACTTTTGTGATAAAGCTTCTAGAATTGCTAAACCTGAAGGAAAAGATAAACATAGAACAGTTGCTAGCATGCATGTTGTCTCAGTTAAGATAGGAGATCACTATTATCATGGGTTATGTGACCTAGGTGCTAGTGTGAGTGTTATTCCATTCTCCTTATATGAAGAAATTAAAGATGAAATAGCACCTGCTGAAATAGAAGATATAAATGTTACTATTAAACTTGCTAATAGAGATACTATCTCACCAATTCGGATTCTTAGAGATGTTGAAGTCTTGTGTGGGAAAATAAAATACCCTACTGATTTTCATGTTCTGAGCACCCCACAAGATGACTTTTGTCCCATTATATTTGGTAGACCTTTCTTAAACACCGTCAATGCTAAAATAGATTGTGAGAAACAAACTGTATGTGTTAGCTTTGGTGATGAATCTCATGAGTTTAATTTTTCAAAGTTTAGTAAACAACCTCATAAGAAAGATTTGCATAGCAAGGATGAAATTATTGGTCTTGCTTCTATTGTTATGCCTCCTACTGATCCTTTGGAATAATATTTCTTAGACCATGAAAATGATTTGCATATGCATGAAAGAAATGAAATAGATATAATCTTTTTCCAACAACCACCTCTGCTTAAACACAATCTGCCTATTGAAACTCTAGGAAGTCCTCCTCCACCTAAAGGTGATCATGTGTTTGAATTAAAACAATTACTAGACACTTTGAAATATGCTTATCTTGATGAAAAGAAGATATATCATGTTATTATTAGTGCTAACCTTTCAGAACATGAAGAAGAAATATTATTGAAAGTTCTATGGAAGCCAGGGCTGCTATTGGTTATACTCTTAATTATCTTAAGGTCATTAGTCCCACTCTATGTCAGCACAAATTTAATGTGGAACCTGATGCTAAACCCGTTGTTGATCACCATTGTCAGTTAAACCCGAAAATGAAAGAAGTGGTAAGAACGGAAATATTGAAACTTCTGGAAGCAGGTATAATCATCCTATAGCTGATAGTAGATGGGTAAGTCCTGTTCATTGTGTCCCTAAGAAGGGAGGTATTATTGTTGTTCCTAATGATAATAATGAGATTGTTCCACAAAGAATTGTCACGGGCTATAGATTGGTAATAGATTATAGAAAATTAAATTAAGCTACTAGAAAAGATCATTACCCTCTGCCTTTTATCGATCTAATATTAGAAAGATTATCCAATCACAAACATTTTTGCTTCCTTGATGGATACTCTGCCTTTTTGCAAATACCTATTTTACAATCTGATCAAGAAAAGACCACTTTTACTTGTCCTTTTGGAACATTTTCTTATAGATGTATGCCTTTCGGTTTATGTAATGCACCTACTACCTTCCAAAGTTATATGACTGCTATCTTCTCTGATTTTTGTGAAAAGATTGTTGAGGTTTTCATGGATGACTTTTCTGTTTATGGGAAGTCTTTTGATGATTGTTTAAGCAATCTTGACGAAGTTTTGCAGAGATGTGAATAAACAAATCTTGTCTTGAATTGGGAGAAGTGCCACTTTATGGTTAATGAAGGTATTGTCTTGGGCCATAAAATTTCTGAAAGAGGCATTGAGGTGGACCAAGCCAAGGTTGATGCAATTGAGAAAATGCCATGTCCTAAAGATATCAAAGGTATTCATAGTTTCCTTGGTCATGCTGGTTTCTATAGGAGGTTTATCAAAGACTTTTATAAAATTTATAGGCCTCTTACTAATCTTTTGCAAAAGGATATCCCCTTTGTGTTTGATGATTATTGCATGTAAGCCTTTGAAACACTAAAGAAAGCCTTAATCATTGCACCTGTTGTTCAACACCTGACTGGAACTTGTGTTTTGAGATTATGTGTGATGCTAGTGATTATGTTGTTGGTGTTGTTCTAGGACAAAGAGTTGATAAGAAACTAAATGTTATTCATTATACTAGTAAAACTCTAGACAATGCTCAATGAAACTATGCTACTACTGAAAAAGAATTCTTAGCAGTGGTGTTTGCTTGTGATAAATTCAGATCTTACATTGTTGATTGTAAAGTAATTGTTCACATCGATCATGCTGCTATAAAATATCTTATGGAAAAGAAAGATGCTAAACCTAGACTCATTAGGTGGGTTCTTCTGCTACAAAAATTTGATTTGCATATTACTGATAGGAAAGGAGCAGAGAACCACATGGCTGATAACTTGTCTAGACTTGAAAATATTCTTGATGACCCACAACCAATTAATGATAGCTTCCCTGATGAACAACTAGCTGCAATAAATTTTTCTCATAGTACACCTTGGTATGCTGACTATGCTAATTATATTGTTGCTAAATACATACCACCTAGCTTCGCATACCAACAAAAGAAAAAAATTCTTCTATGCTTTAAGACATTACTTTTGGGATGACCCACATATTTATAAAGAAGGGGCAGATGGTATTATTAGATGTTGTGTACCTGAGCATGAACAGGAACAAATCCTACGGAAATATCACCCCGAAGCTTATGGAGGACATCATGCGGGAGACAGAACTGCTCATAAGGTATTGCAATCTGGTTTTTATTGGCCTACTCTCTTCAAAGATGCCCGTAAGTTTGTCTCATCTTGTGATGATTGCCAAAGAATAGGTAATATCGGTAAGCGTCAAGAAATGCCTATGAATTATTCACTTGCTGTTGAACCATTTGATGTTTGGGGATTTGACTTTATGGGACCTTTTCCTTCATCTAATGGGTATACACATATTTTCGTTGTTGTTGGTTGTGTTACTAAGTGGGTAGAAGTTATTCCAACCAGTAGTGCTGATCACAACACCTCTATTAAAATGCTTAAGGAAGTTATTTTCCCAAGGTTTGGAGTCCCTAGATATTTAATGAATGATAGTGGTTCACACTTCATTCATGGTGCTTTCCGTAAGATGCTTGCTAAGTATGATGTTAACCATAGAATTGTGTCACCTTATCATCCTCAGTCTAGTGGTCAAGTTGAACTTAGCAATAGAGAAATAAAACTAATCTTACAAAAGGCTGTTAATAGGTCCCAGAAGAATTGGTCTAAGAAATTAGATGATGCACTTTGGGCTTATAGAACAGCTTACAAAAATCCTATGGGTATGTCTCCATATAAAATGGTTTATGGAAAAGCTTGTCATTTACCTCTTGAGTTAGAACACAAAGCATTTTGGGCAATAAAAGAACTTAATTATGATTTCAAACTTGCTAGAGAAAAGAGGTTATTTGATATTAGCTCATTAGATGAATGGAGATCCTAGGATTATGAAAATGCTAAGTTATTCAAAGAAAAAGTTAAAATATGGCATGACCAAAGAATCCAAAAGCGTGAGTTCAAAGTCGGAGAATATGTTCTTTTGTATGATACATCTCCATTGTATCTACTTTCCCAACACTTTTGCCCTTGTTTTGGACTCTAACTTGCATGATTTGAATGGAACTAACCCGGACTGATGTTGTTTTCAGCAGAATTGCCATGGTGTTATTTTTGTGCAGAAATAAAAGTTCTTGGATGACTTGAAACTCCACAGGGATTATTTTTGGAATTAATAAAAATACTGGCGAAAGAATCAAGACCAGGGGGCCCACACCCTATCCACGAGGGTGGGGGCGCGCCCTACCCCCTGGGCGCGCCCCCTGTCTCGTGGGCCCACTGAGGCTCCACCGACCTCAACCCCAACTCTATATTCATGTTTGGGGAGAAAAAAATCAGAGAGAAGGATTCATCACGTTTTACGATACAGAGCCACCGCCAAGCCCTAATCTCTCTCGGGAGGGCTGATTTGGAGTCCGTTCGGGGCTCCGGAGAGGGGAATCTGTTGCCGTCGTCATCATCAACCATCCTCCATCACCAATTTCATGATGCTCACCGCCGTGCGTGAGTAATTCCATCGCAGGCTTGCTGGACAGTGATGGGTTGGATGAGATTTACCATGTAATCGAGTTAGTTTTGTTAGGGTTTGATCCCTAGTATCCACTATGTTCTAAGATTGATGTTGCTATGACTTTGCTATGCTTAATGCTTGTCACTAGGGCCCGAGTGCCATGATTTCAGATCTGAACCTATTATGTTTTCATGAATATATTTGAGTTCTTGATCCTATCTTGCAAGTCAATAGTCACCTACTATGTGTTATGATCCGGCAACCTCGAAGTGACAATAATCGGGACCACTCCTGGTGATGACAGTAGTTTGAGGAGTTCATGTATTCACTAAGTGTTAATGCTTTGGTACGCACTCTATTAAAAGGAGGCCTTGATATCCCTTAGTTTCCAATAGGACCTCGCTGCCACGAGAGGGTAGGATAAAAGATGTCATGCAAGCTCTTTTCCATAAGCACGTATGACTATATTCGGAATACATGCCTACATTACATTGATGAACTGGAGCTAGCTCTGTGTCACCCTATGTTATAACTGTTGCATGAGGAATCGCATCCGACATAATTATCCATCACTAATCCAATGCCTACGAGCTTTTCACATATTGATCTTTGCTTAGTTACTTTACCGTTGATACTGCTACAATTACTACAAAACTGCTATTGTTACCTTTTCTGCTGTTACTGTACTTCCATACTACTTTGCTACTAAATACTTTGCTGCAGATATTAAGTTTTCCAGGTATGGTTGAATTGACAACTCAACTGCTAATACTTGAGAATATTCTTTGGCTCCCCTTCTGCCGAATCAATAAATTTTGGTTGAATACTCTACCCTCGAAAACTGTTGCGATCCCCTATACTTGTGGGTTATCAATACTATTTTCTGGCGCCGTTGCCGGGGAGCATAGCTCTGTTCTTTGAGTCACTTGGGATTTATATCTGCTGATCACTATGAGGAACTTGAAAGACAAAAGAACTAAGATTTTTCCCTTAACTAGGAGGGGAGGTAAGGAACGACCATCTAGCTCTGCACTTGATTCTCCTTCTGTTTTGAGTAAACTTGCGACACCTAAACCTGCTTCTGCTATTAACTCTGATATGTCGCATGTTATTGATGATGCCACTTCTGCTATGCATGATACTTATGATGAAACTACTTCTATGCTTGATAATACTGTGCCATTAGGTGAATTTCTAGATGAACAACTTGCTAGGGCTAGAGAGAATGAAATTATTCAAACTGATAATACTGATGAAAGTGATGATGAATATTCTCCCCCTAGATATGAATTGCCTGTTGTGCCCAAGGGTTATGTTATGGATGAAGAAACTGCTATAGATTTTCTTGCTTGCAATGATAGATCTGATCTTAAGAAATTGTTAGCTAAGCTGAAAGAAAAGTCTCTGAATGCTAGAATGAAATATGACCGTGCTTTTGCTACTTCACCTATTTTTATTACTGATAAGGATTATGATTTCTCTGTTGATCCTGACATAATTACTTTGGTTGAATATGATCCTTTTTATAGTTATGAATCAAAAACTGTTGTGGCACATCTTACTAAATTGAATGATATAGCCACCCTATTCACTCAAGAGGAAAAAATTCGCTACTACTATATCCTTAAGCTATTTCCTTTCTCATTAAAGGGTGATGCTAAAACATGGTTTTCTCTTGATCCTGGTTTTGTGCGTAGTCCCCAGGATATGATTTATTACTTCTCTGCTAAATATTTGCCCGCTCATAAGAAACAAGCTGCCTTAAGGGAAATATATAATTTTATGGAAATTGAAGAAGAGAGTCTTCCACAAGCTTGGGGGGGGGGGGCTTCTCCAATTACTTAATGCTTTGCCTGATCATCCTCTCAAGAAAAATGAAATACTTGATATCTTTTATAATGGACTAACCGATGCTTCCAAAGACCACCTAGATAGTTGTGCTGGTTGTGTTTTCAGGGAAATAACTATTGATCAAGCTGAATTGTTATTGAATAATATGTTTACTAATGAAAACAATTGGACACTTCCTGAACCAACTCCTAAGCCAACTCTGAAGAGAAGGGCTATTCTATTTCTCAATCCTGAAGATAAGCAACCTATTGAAGAAATACATGGTCTTGATAACCCGACACGGGTAGTAAAGGTAAATTATCTCTATTGATTTGATGAAGGTGATATTCCTTGTTATAAGTCTGCTGGTCAATGCTTGGATGAGTTTGATAATTTTATTGTTAAACAAGAAAACTTCAATGCTTATGTTGGTAGACAATTGAAACGTAATGCTTATATGATTGAACACTTGAGTGATTATATGTCTAGAGTTAAAGATGAACTTAAACTTATTAGTAAACATGCTTCTATGGTTAGCACTCAAGTAGAACAAGTGCTTAAAGCTCAAAATGATTTGCTCAATGAATTAAATGGTAAGAAAAATGATAATGCTGTTAGAGTTATGACTGGAGGTGGTAGAATGACTCAAGAACCTTTATATCCTGAGGGACACCCTAAGAGAATTGAGCAAGATTATCAGAGAAATAATGTTGACGCACCTAGTCCTTCTAAAAAGAAGAAGAAAAATGATAGGACCTTGCATGGTTCTAGTGAGCCTGTTGTAGACACACCTGATAATCCTAATGATATTTCTATTTCTGATGCTGAAACACAATCTGGTGATGAACATGAACCTAGTGATAATGTTAATGATAATGTTCATGTAGATGCTCAACCTAGCAATAACAATGATGTAAAGATTGAACCTGCTGTTGATCTTGATAACAGACAATCAAAGAATCAACATTATGATAAAAGAGACTTCATTGCTAGGAAGCACAGTAAAGAAAGAAAACCATGGGTTCAGAAGCCCATGCCTTTTCCTCCTAAACCATCCAAGAAAAAAGATAATGAGGATTTTGAGCGCTTTGCTGAAATGATTAGACCTATCTTTTTGCGTATGTGTTTTACTAATATGCTTAAAATGAATCCTTACGCTAAGTACATGAAAGATATTGTTACAAATAAAATAAAGATACCGGAAGCTGAAATTTCCACCATGCTTGCTAATTATACTTTTAAGGGTGGAATACCTAAGAAACTTGGAGATCCTGGAGTACCAACTATACCATGCTCCATTAAAAGAAACTATGTTAAAACTGATTTATGTGATCTTGGAGCCAGTGTTAGTTTTATGCATCTCTCTTTATAGCGTAGACTTGAATTAAATAAGTTCGCACCTACTGAAATATCTTTGCAAATGGCCGATAAATGAACCGCTATACCTATCAGTATTTGTGAGGATGTGCCTGTTGTGGGTGCAAACATTACTATCTTAACGGACTTTGTTATTCTTGATATTCCCGAGGACGATAGTATGTCGATTATCCTTGGAAGACCCTTTTTGAATACTGCAGGGGCTGTTATTGATTGCACCAAAGGCAATGTCACTTTTCATGTTAATGGTAATGAGCATACGGTACACTTTCCGAGGAAACAACCTCAAGTTCACAGTATAAATTCTATTGGAAAAATTCCAACGATTACTATTGGAGGTTTTGAATTTCCTCTTCCTACTGTCAAGAAGAAATATGATATTCTTATTATTGGGGATGTACATATCCCCGTTGAGGTAACCTAGTGCTATTAGGAAATTCTCCGGTTTCATGTGATTCGGAATGAGTTTGTTAACAAGACTTGATCAACCTTGTTAGTGGATTCCTTTTGATGAGCATGAGATGGATGAAGTTAGAAAGCACAACTCTCTGTACCCTTCTTTTACTTTCTGTTATTTCGATTCAATAAAGCAAAAATAGTATTTTCTGTCTGTTTTCTGAATTATCCTTGCAATAAAAAATACCCCCAAAATAAAAGTTCTCCAAATGCCCTGAAAATGAAATATGGTTTTTCCTAGAATATTTGAGAATATCTGGCACTAAGAACACATCAGGGGGAGCCAGCACCTGGCCACGAGGGTCTAGGGTGCGCCCACCCCCACTAGGCGCGCCCCCTGCCTCGTGGGCCCCTGGTGGCCCCCTCCACTTATTCCAGCACCCACGCACTCCTTCTTCCTCCCAAAAAATCACCAACCAGCTCAAGCACGAGTTGTAGCTCATCTTGCTGCCATTTTCGATCTCCTTGCTCAAAGCTCCGCTCACAAAACTGCTTTTGGGGATTGTTCTTCGGTATGTGACTCCTTCGATGGTCCAATTAGTTTTTTGTTTTAATGCTTTATTCATTGCATTTTTGCTGCTGAGGTGACCCTGTTCCTGAGCTTGCATCTCAAATTTATTTGGTCCCGAGTAGTTCTAATGCATGACCTGGTCTCTATGCACTTGTGAGAGTAGTTGCTATCAATTTTGCTGAGTTTGGTTCACTTTTATTTTGAGTTACTAAAAATTTCAGCAATTTTCAGAAAATTATGAAGAGATTTTCGAGGGGCTCTTCGAGCCGAAGCTTGAAGGATAAGCAAAGTGAAAAGGATAAAAAGCACAAATATAATCTCACTCGCACCACAGAGGTTCAGCCACGTGAATGGCCTTGTGATGAGTTCTTGAGAGCAGCTAGGATTCATGATGATTTTTATTATTTGGCTGAGAATGCAGGCCTCACCGACTTCCTCCATGATCATCTCGATCAGTATATCCTACTCACTAATATTTTTTAGCAATTTTTTTACTTTCATGCTAGGAAATCACCACCTTCACTGGAGTTTCATTTATATGATGAGGTTAAGGAGATGTCACTATATCATTTTTGTGGGGCTTGCAAGATACCCTTTGTGGGCAGCATAGAGGAACCACACTGTAGTGATGTGGATGGATTTACTGATATGATCGCTGTAGGGGAGACGAGGAAGGTTTCCGATGCAAGAATTACTAGCATACACTTTCCTGTTCAATGTTACTTTGCAATATTTGCTAGTAGATGTTTAATTGGTCGAGGGAGTAGTGGAAATCTTAGTGCCCCTGATATTATTATTTTGCGCCATGCTTTGTTTTGTGATACAACTTTCAGTTTAGGCGATGTTATTGCTAAGCGATTAAGTTTGAACCATACAAAGGGCCCCATCTTTGGAGGTATCTTTGCTTCACGCCTTGCTAAACACTTTAAGATACCTATTAGGCATTATGAGAAAGAGGAAAAGTTGCTGCCGCCTATTTTTCTAGATTACAAGAGTATGGTAGCACATGAATTTATTGTTAAAAATAAGAAGATGATGCTTAAGTATAAGTTGATATTTAATAAAACTCACTGTGAGACTATATTCTTTCCTACACCCTCTTCGTTTAACATACTTTCAGGCACGTACTTCATCTTGCCCGAGGCCATCTACGCATACTGGAGGCTGACACAAGCTCTAGAGCCTGAGCCGGAACCACCACTTGACCCGTATCGACAGTCCATTTATCAGTTGGATCTGGAGGAGATCGCCAACCAGTGGCACCCAGACGACAATCCTCTGCACACCGGAGAAGGCAGCTTTGATCTGTGGGATTAGACCAACTTAGGCCAAAAGCCTAAGCTTGGGGGAGTACGTATTTCTCACCGACATTACATTCTTGTTCACACACTCATGCTAGTTGTCGGTGTTCATACTTTTTCATTGTACCATCCATGCTAGTTTATTTTCTTTTCTTTTCTAAGTCTTTTTGTTACGTTTTTGAATAACCTTAAGAAAACCAAAAAAAAGTTGTAGCTTTTAGCTAGTTTAGTTTCCATGCATGTAGCAGTAGTAATTAAAAGAAAACCCAAAAAGATTTCTTGTTCTTCTTTTGCTTGTTGGGAGCTTTCCCGTGTATACAGTTTTATTTCTTTTCTTTTCTTTGGGGGTCAAGAGGAGAAGACCACGATGAAAATGTTGAGTGGCTCTCATTTCAATTGTTACCGATTTAACCAAGAGCCCATATTATCTTGTCTTCTCCCTTGAATTGGATGCTTGTAGATTCCAGCTAAGTCCAATGCACGTGCACTATTATTATTATCCACACCGTTCGGTGGTGCAAGTGAAAGGCAATAATGACGATATATGATGGAATGATTGAGATGAGAGAAGCTAGTATGAACTCGACCTATCTTGTTTTTGTAAATATGATTAGTTCATCGTTCCTGGTTCAGGCTATTATGAATAAACATGTTTGCAATGACAATTAGATATTATAGTTTCTTATGCCAAGCTTAATTAGCTAGGAGTTTATAATGGTTTACCTTGCGTGCCAACATGCTATTAAAATGGTTGTGATGTGGTATGATAGGGTGGTATCCTCCTTTGAATGATTCGAGTGGCTTGACTTGGCACATGTTCACACATGTAGTTGAAACAAAATCAACATAGCCTCCACGATATTTATGTTCATGGTGGATTATATCCTACTCATGCTTGCACTCAGTGTTGATTAATTTTAATGCATGTTCATGACTGTTGTTGCTCTCTAGTTGGTCACTTCCCTGTCTTTTTCTAGCCTTCACTTGTACTAAGCGGGAATACTGCTTGTGCATCCAAAATCCATAAACCCCAAAGTTATTCCATATGAGTCCACCATACCTTCCTATATGCGGCTGTCGTTCCAAGTAAATTTGTGTGTGCCAAACTCTAAACCTTCAAATGAAATTCTGTTTTGTATGCTCGAACAACTCATGTATCAACTAGGGTTGTCGATATCCTCCATGCTAGGCGGGTTATTCTCATGAGGAGTGGACTCCGCTCCTCACTCACGAGAAAATGGCTGGTCACCGGGATGCCTAGTCCCATGCTCAAATCAAATCAAAATAATTGCAAACAAACTCCCCCAGGATTGTTGTTAGTTGGAGGCACCCGTTGTTTCGGGCAAGCCATGGATTGATGATTGTTGGTGGTGGGGGAGTATAAACTTTACCATTCTGTTTGGGAACCGCCTAGAATGTGTGTAGCATGGAAGATATCAAGATCTCTTGGTTGTTATGTTGACAATGAAAGTATGCCGCTCAAAATATTATTTATCTCTATTTCAAAATCGAGCTCTGGCACCTCTACAAATCCCTGCTTCCCTTTGCGAAGGGCCTATCTATTTACTTTTATGTTGAGTCATCATCTTCTTATTAAAAAAGCACCAGTTGGAGAGCACCACTATCATTTGCATGCATTAATATTAATTTATATTGAGTATAACTATGACTGGATCTCTTTTACCATGAATTACAATGTCTAGTTAGTCCTTGATCTTCAGGGGTGCTCAGCATTTATGTTTTGCGGTCTCAGAAAGGGCTAGTGAGATACCATCTTATTATATCATATTATGACTGTGTTGAGAAAGTGTTTTCATCCGAGATTTATTATTATGGCTCGCTAGTTGATTATGACATTGATATGAGTAAACATGAGACCTAAGTGTTATTGTGAATATGGTTAGTTCATAATCTTTGCTGAAAACTTGAATGCTGACTTTACATATTTGCAACAACAAGAGCAAACAGAGTTTGTGAAAGTTTTTCTTTATCACTTTCAGTTTGTCAACTGAATTGCTTGAGGACAAGCAAAGGTTTAAGCTTGGGGGAGTTGATACGTCTCCATTGTATCTACTTTTCCAACCACTTATTCCCTTGTTTTGGACTCTAACTTGCATGATTTGAATGGAACTAACCCGGACTGACGCTATTTTCAGCAGAATTGCCAAGGTGTTATTTTTGTGCAGAAATAAAAGTTCTCGGAATGACTTGAGACTCAATGGAGATTATTTTTGGAATTAATAAAAAATACTGGCGAAAGAATCAAGACCAGGGGGCCCACACCCTGTCCACGAGGGTGGGGGGCACGCCCTACCCCCTGTCTCATGGGACCCATGAGGCTCCACCGCCCTACCTACATATTCACGTTCGGGGAGAAAAAAATCCTAGAGAAGGATTCATCGTGTTTTATGATACAGAGACGCCACCAAGCCCTAATCTCTCTTGGGAGGGCTGATCTGGAGTCCGTTTGGCGCTCCGGAGAGGGGAATCCATCAGCGTCGTCATCATCAACCATCATCCATCACCAATTTCATGATGCTCACCATCGTGCGTGAGTAATTCCATCATAGGATTGCTGGATGGTGATGGGTTGGATGAGATTTACCATGTAATCGAGTTAGTTTTGTTAGGGTTTGATCCCTAGTATCCACTATGTTCTAAGATTGATGTTGCTATGACTTTTCTATGCTTAATGCTTGTCACTAGGGCTCTAGTGCATGCTTTCAGATCTGAACCTATTATGTTTTCATGAATATATGTGAGTTCCTTGATCCTATCTTGCAAGTCAATAGTCACCTACTATGTGTTATGATCCGGCAACCCCGAAGTGACAATAATCGGGACTACTCCCGGTGATGACCGTAGTTTGAGGAGTTCATGTATTCAATAAGTGTTAATGCTTTGGTCCGGTACTCTATTAAATGGAGGCCTTAATATCCATTAGTTTCCAATAGGACCCCGCTACCATGGGAGGGTAGGATAAAAGATGTCATGCAAGTTCTTTTCCATAAGCATGTATGACTATATTCGGAATACATGCCTACATTAGATTGATGAACTTGAGCTAGTTCTGTGTCACCCTATGTTATAACTGTCGCATGAGGAATCACATACGACATAATTATCCATCATTGATCCAATGCCTACGAGCTTTTCACATATTGATCTTTCCTTAGTTACTTTACCGTTGCTAGTGTTACAATTACTACGAAACTGCTACTGTTACTTTTGCCACTGTTACCGTACTTCCATACTACTTTGCTACTAAATACTTTGCTGCAGATATTAAGTTTTCCAGGTGTGGTTGAATTGACAACTCAACTGCTAATACTTGAGAATATTCTTTGGCTCCCCTTGTGTCGAATCAATAAATTTGGGTTGAATACTTTACCCTCGAAAACTGTTGCGATCCCCTATACTTGTGGGTTATCATTGTACAACTCTCGTTTCAGATTCTTTGCAGGAAAACTCCTCTCCAAATGGGAAGGACCATATGTCATCGAGGAGGTCTATCGATCCAGAGCTATCAAGATAAATAATGCCGAAGGGACTAACCTGAAGGTTGTCAATGGGCAATGAATAAAACACTATATCTCAGGTACTCCCATTAATGTTGAAAGCAATGTTATCCAAACTTTGTATCCGGAAGAACACATAAAAGAGTCCTTCCGGAACACTCCAGGATCGTGAAAATAAGGAGGTATGTGATACGGTAAGTAAACGGACTCCGAAAAATCCGCAAATATATTTTTTGTCAGTTTTGGAATATTTAGAAAATTAGGAAAATAAGAAACTTCGAGGAAAGTGACCCTGGTGGGCATGATACACCAGAACGCGCTAGGCTTGCCTGGCGTGCCCAGGTGGGTTGTGCCCACCTCGGGTACTTTCCGGTCTCCGTTTTTCTTTCATTTTGCTTGTCCCCCAAGATAAAAAATCTATATATACCTCCCGAACCTGTTAACCTCCGTATCATAGAGAAATGTCCTGTTTTCTTTTCTCTCTGTTTTCCTGTCAGATCTGGAATAATGTTGTTGTACTCATCGCAAAGCCCATGGTCTATGGGGATGTGGTGCACTATGGCTGGACCTCGGAGCAATAGGAAGACTTTAATCCTACGAGGAAGGAGGAGACAAGCTCAGAGGAGGATGAAGTTCCATTGCCCCAACCTGGGGACATGCACGTTGAATTTAAGAAGTCAAGTCTCCCCAATAAAGCACAGAGGCCTAAGATCCAGTTTATCCCTTTTTGTCTTTTGCAGGAAAATAAGCATGATTTATGCAAAAAGTTGTTGGAGCTTGAGTGGGAGATCCGAGAACTTAAAGATGAGAACTCCGTCCTCAACCGTAAGCTGAGGAAGAAAGACAAGAAACCTTCTTCTTCGTCACCACCAAAAGAAAACTGAGTATTGGGTATAGGCACTCCCCTTGGCTTTCGCCAAGCTTGGGGGAGGTGCCCCGGTATCATATCAATTTCCACTATCTTTTGCCTTTATTTTCTTAGTTTGATCAATGGTTATCTTTTGCTATTAGATGAATAAAAGTTTAGTTCTATCCTTTCTTTTTGTGAGTTTGCTTAGTGATCAATCCTTGTAATCGTGTGTGAGATATAATAAAGTTTAGTTTGAGTTTTGCCTTCTTTACTTTCTTGCTGCAACAAAAAGAAAGGAAATAAAAGAAAAAAGATCATATGCTAATCTTATGGTAAGTGATGACATTACATAAGGAAAATTATAAGTAGAAAATTTTATTGTAGATTGACAAACATAGCATTGGTCAATGATGCAACACATGAAAGAATTAATAAGGGAAGAGAAAATTCACATATAAATACAGTATCATGGAAATCTTTTGTGATTGTGAGCACCCATCAAAATATTATATGCCAAAATTGTTGACATTGGACAAGGAAGACAACCTAATGATTTATGTTTGTTCATATTCACATAGAAGTCATATTGTCATAGATCCTTCAACATGTGGTGCTTGCCCCTACCTTTGCTAGCCAAAAATTCTACACTAAGTAAACATACTACTTGTGCATCCAAAACCCTTAAACCCTATCTTGTTTGAGAGTCCACCATACCTACCTATGGATTGAGTAAGAGCCTTCAAGTAAGTTGTCATCGGTGCAAAAAGAGAAATAAAAATTGCTTATAAAAATGTGAGATTAGTTTAAGGGAAAATTGAGCGTTGTACGAACTTGTAATGGTGAAGAATAAAAGCGACAGACTGCATAATAAAGGTTGCCATCACAAGGGGCAATATAATGTGACGTTCTCTTGCACTAAGGGGTTGAGCATACAAACAAAAAGCGCATGCCAACCTCTGCTTCCCTCTGCGAAGGGCTTATCTTTTCCTTTCATGTATTTACTTTTATGTGAGAGTCAAAGTTTTTCTCTCTATTCCTTTTATTTTTCTCCTTTGGAAAGCATCATGTGGTGAGGAAAGATCTAGGCACATATGTCCAGTTGAATATGGGTGGCATAAGTTATTATTGTCGACATCACCTTTGAGGTGAGTGTGTTGGGAGGCGAAACTATAAGCCCCTATCTTTCTTTGTGTCCGATTGAAACGTTTTGCTCAAGTGTACGCGGTGAGTGCTAGCAATCATAGAAGACTAAATGATGGTTGAGTATGTGGACTTTCCTAAAGGCTCCGATACGTGCCCCTTCCTGAAAAGATGATGAATTGTAGTTCCAAAGTTGACTGAAAACATAGTTTGTTGATTTCCAATAGAGTTTAAGCTTTATACTTCGATGTTGTGATGAATTGTTACTTGTTCACGAGAAGTCTATGATAAAAGTTCTATAATAAAAGTTTTATATTGAAGTTTCTTGTTGTTATAATAAGTCACATGATGTTGCTATGTCCATATTTTTGTTTTTATCGACACCTCTCTCTCTCTAAGCATGTGGACATGTTTTTCGATTTCGGTTTTCGCTTGAGGACAAGCGAGGTCTAAGCTTGGGGGAGTTGATACATCCATTTTGCATCATTGTTTCCTACTGTTATTTATGTTGTTTTATTGTATAATAATGCTTTTTGGAGTAATTATAATGCCTTTTATCTCATAATATGCAAGGTATGCACCAAGGGGGAGAATTCTGGCAGTTGGAAATTTGGACCTAAGAAAGCTACGTCAAGCTATCTATTCTGCACAACTCCAAATGAGCTGAAAATCCCTGAGGATTTTTTATGGAATATTAAGGAATATTGGAGCAAATAAGTACCAGAGGAGGGCCACCAGGTGGGCACAACCCACCTGGGTGCGCCAGGAGGCCCAGGCGCGCCCTAGTGGGTGCTACCCTCCACGGCCCACCTCCGGTGCCCATCTTCTAGTATATAAGTCATTTTGACCTAGAAAAAAATTAAGGGGAGGACTTTTGGGAGAAGCACTGCCGCCTCGAGGCAGAACTTGGGCAGGAGGACTTTTGCCCTCCGGCGGAGCGATTCTGCCTCGGGACCTTCCCTCTCGGAGGGGGAAATCATCGTCATCATCATCACCCACAACTCTCCCATCTTGGGGAGGGTTATCTTCATCAACATCTTCACAGCACCACCTCCTCTCAAACCCTAGTTCATCTCTTGTGTTCAATCTTTGTATCAAAACTATAGATTGGTGCTCGTGGGTGATTAGTAGTGTTGATTACATCTTGTAGTTGATTACTATATGGTTTATTTGGTGGAAGATTATATGTTCAAATCCATTATGCTATTTAATACCCCTCTGATCTTGAGCATGTTTATCATTTGTGAGTAGTTACTTTCGTTCTTGAGGTCACAGGAAAAACCATGTTGCAAGTAATCATGTGAACTTGATATGTGTTCGATATTTTGATGGTATGTATGTTGCCATTCTCTTAACGGTGTCATGTGAAAGTCGACTACATGACACTTCACCATATTTGGGCCTAAGGGAATGCATTGTGGAGTAGTTATTAGATGGTGGGTTGCGAGAGTGACAGAAGCTTAAACCCTAGTTTATGCGCTATTCCGTAAGGGACCGATTGGATCCAAAAGTTTAATGCTATGGTTAGAATTTATTCTTAATACTTTTCTCGTAGTTGCAGATGCTTGCCAGAGGGTTAATCATAAGTAGGAGGCTTGTTCAAGTAAGAACATCACCTAAGCACCAGTCCACCCACATATCAAATTATCAAAGTATCGAACACGAATTAAGCCAAATGATGAAAGTGACTAAATGAAATTCCCATGTATCCTCTAGAACACTTTTCTCATCATAAGAAACCATTTTGTCCTGTCCTTTGCCTCAAAAGGATTGGGCTACCTTGCTGCACTTTTGTTATTACTATTGTTACTTGCTCGTTACAAATTATCTTGCTACCAAACTACTCAGCTACTTACAATTTTAGCACTTGCATACATTAGCTTGCTAAAAATCACATGTCATTTCCTTCTGCTCCTCGTTGGGTTCGACACTCTTACTTGTTGAAAAGGGATAAAATTGACCCCATATACTTGTGGGTCATCATGTACCTCCTTTTCATATTGAAAAACTTTAGGCAAGCTTGGCAAAAATGTGTGGCAAAGTATGGCAATGCACGGCCTAGACCCAAATAGGATACAAGTATGTAGTACTACTTGTGTTAAAAAAGAAAGCCGGGTTTTTCCTTCATAGGGTTGATCTATACAAATCCTGGTTTGACGTGTCAATTAATGCGTATTTTTTATCCAACGCCCAAAGAACTAACCATCTCACACCTTATTGCTTGATTAATGCAGCGCCATGCAAAGCAACCTTCTCACTTCCGCATGCATGCAAGGGTATATTAATGTCCTTGGTTGCTAGTACGAGGCAAACCCCATCAATTTTGCCTCGATTAGTGTTAGTGGCCTTCTGCAAATTGTAATTTTGATATTGGCCTTGTATACAACAAAAATGGAGGTAGTAACTACTTTACTTCCTTCCCCATTGCGGTGACATCGATGATATCTCGAACGTTGTGGCTTTGGCAAAGTGCATTCGACAGAGCACATCTTTGAGGGAGACCATGGTAAGTCACTCGCAAGTGCCGCCTGCAAGCCGAGACAACCGCCTTCTTTGCATCTAGGAAGTCCATTGAACAAAAGGAGGCGTAAATGTACTACTACTACACAATAGCATAGTCCGTCCAGCTTAGTGCGGTAAGGTGGTTTCTCGAAGAAGACGATGGAGAAGTAGAGTCAGCGAAGAGTGAAATGATGGTTGCTTCGTCCGTGCTTTGTGATTTGACGCCTCACTGCTTTGTGATTTGTGATAGAAGGGACAGGGGAGTAGACTCTATGCTCTACACTGTACATGCGTCTAAGCATGGGAGAGGGAGGAGAGAGGTTGCATTTTTTTATTCCTTCAATCAATCAATTAGGGAGCTTTGGTTCCCTATTTTTGGATTTGGCAGCACCCTCCACAATGCTTCCCATCAATGCCAAAAGCTATTTTCACATTTGGCTACACATTGTGGATGACCGTACCACTTGGTTTAGCTCCTGTGTGCTATCTGTACAAATCTCGATTATATTGATCTAAAAAATTATATCAAGATTAGTAAAAAGGAGGTGATTTTGCCGTGCGGAAGGTGGGAGAGGTTTCTTATTTTTATAGGGCATTAGCTTGGCGGTTTGCTAACATGCGGTCCCACATGTCAGTGATTTACCAAGCCGATTCGCGTCCCACATGAGGCAGAACAATGACAGATGCAACACGTGGTTAACTTGAAGACGATGAGGGAGAAGCGAATTCAGCAACGAGTGAAATGATGGTTGCTTCGTCCCTCCAACTTATTTTTTAGACTTTTTCCCTCCTACTTAACTGCGAGAAAGGTGCAACTTTGTGGTCTGATGCCTCATTGCTCGTTACCACGCTGACGCCATGACCGTCGTGCTTCACCCCTGCTGCTCTTCACTGTTATTTTGGTATGGCCCGTGGACCCGGTTGCTTGATGTCCCACATGTCAGCGAAAGGGACTAGAACATTTATGAAAGCAAGCACTCCACTCTTATGAAGGAGGAGTACACGGCACGGCAGCCTAGTGAACTGTTACTTGTACTGTAGTGCTACTATAGTTTTGCCGTTTCACATGATCCATCGATACAAACCCGATTAAACAGGCAAGGGCGGGATTTTCCCCGCATGGTAGATGATACTAGCCATACAATTCATAGGCAATTTCAATGTATGCAAACTAAATAATTAAGTAACAATATGAGATCTAGTAAAGCTAAAAACACATATGATTTATTCTGTTAGAGTGCAGTAGTAGTGTTGTATTGCATAGTTGTTAGATGTAACATGTGATAACATGTAGAGATGTACTTTTCGAGGGCCTACAAAGAGAAATTTCACATGCAAATATATTATCTTGGACATATTCTATGATTGTGAAAACCCATTAATTATTTTCAAACTTGAGCAAATTAGTTGAAGTTGGATAAGGAAGACAACGTAATGAGTTATGGTTGTGTATATTTGCATAGAAGTTATATTTTCATGGACCGTCCAACATGTGGTGTTTGCCTACTAGCCAAATATTCGTACTAAGTAGAGATACTACATGTGCATCCAAAAACCCTTAAATCCAGTTTCTTGCCATGAGTGTCCACCATACCTACCTATGGATTGAATAAGATCCTTCAAGTAAGTTTTCATCGGTGCAATAAAGCAATAAAAATTGCTCCTAAATATGTTTGATCTTTTATTGTAAGGGAAAATGGAGCCTTGTACGAACTTGTGATGGCAAAGTAATAAAAGCGATGGACTGCATAATAAAAGTTGCTATCATAAGGGATGTTCCTTTGCATTAAGAGCTTGCACATCCAAAAATAAAACATGCATGACAACCTCTTCTTCCCTCTGCGAAGGGCCTATCTTTTACTTTTCAGTGTTTACTTTTATGCAAAGAGTCAATACTATACATCCTCATTCAACCTCAATTATTCTGTAGTTGTCAAGCATCATGTGGTGGGGAAAGATATAGGCACATATGACCAGTCAAATATATTTGACCATGATTTATTTTTATTGACAATTCTCTCTATGATAAATGAGTTGGGAGGCGAAACATTAAGCCCCTATCTTTCTCTGTGTTCGATGGATGCCATTTGTTCTAAGAATATGCTTTGAGTAGTAGAAATCATGGAAGACTATATGATGATTGCGTATGTGGAGCTCTTACTTAGAGTCTGTTGAATAAGTTGAATTGCAATTGTTTAGTGACTAAGAATATAGGTTGTTGAGTTTCAAGAGAATTCATTGTTTGAACCTTAACATGTGAATTGGTTGCTACTTTAACATGAGAAGTTTTATGATGCTAGGAGAAGTGATTGAAAATATCATTGATCAAACTTGTGGACTTTGCTAGCATTCACACTTCATAAATTATTTCTTTTATCATTTAGAGGACGAGTAGGAATTAAGCTGGGGGATGCTGATATATACATCTCCAACGTATCTATAATTTATGAAGTATTCATGTTGTTATACTATCATTCTTGGATGTTTGACAATCATTTTATAGCAACTTTATATCAGTTTTTGGGACTAACCTATGGACATAGTGCCAGTGCCAGTTGCTGTTTGTTGCTTGTTTCTTACTTCGCAGGACATCAATATCAAACGAGTCCAAACACAACAAATTTTTTTGTAGAACTTTTTGGACCAGAAGACCCAGGATGGGCTAAAAAGGTACCAGAGGGGAGGCCCGAGGTCGCCACAACCCACCTGGGCATGCCCAGGAACCCAGGCGTGCCGAGGGGGGTTGTGCCCAACTCGGTGAACTCCCGCACCGCCTCTTGGCCCTATAAATTACCAAATATTCCAACAACCCTGGGGGAACCCTACGTTGGAAGTTCCACTGCCGTAAGCCTTTGTAGCCATGAAAACCAAATCAGGAGCCCGTTTCGGCACCCTACCGGAGGGAGAAATCATCACCGGTGGCCATCTTCATCATCTCGGCGGCCACCATGATGAAGGGGGAGTGGTCCACCCTCGGGGCTGAGGGTTTGTACTAGTAGCTATGTGTTTAATCTCTCTCTCTCTCTCTCTCTCTCTCGTGTTCTTGAGATGTCACGATCCTGATGTATCACGGACTTTGTTAAAATAGTTGGATCATATGGTGTTTTCCCCTCCCTATCTTGTTGTGATGAATTGAGTTTTCCCTTTGAGATTTTGTTTTATCAGACTGAATACTTTTATGGATTTGAGAGCACTTGTTATATGTCTTGCATATGAATACCCATGGTGACAATGGGGTATTATATTGATTCACTTGATATAGGTTTTGGCACTCAACTCGCGGATTCCCGAGGTGACATTGGGGAAATCTATGCATAGGGGTTGGTGCATGTTTTCGTCCTACTTTCTCCGATAGAAATCTTGGGGCACTCTTTGAGGTTCTTTGTGTTGCATTGAGTATTATGAATCTGAAATTGTTTGATGCATGTCATTTAATCAACTCACGGATACACGCGGTGACATTGGAGTATCTAGGTGACATTAGAGTTGGTTGATGTGTATCATATGGTGGTATTTTAGTATGAACTCTTGGTTAGATCCATCAGAAAGAATGGCTTGGTGTTATTTTAGTACAAACTCTAGGATAGATTGATCAGAAAGAATAGCTTTGAGGTGGATTCATACCCTACAAACAATTTATTTTTATGTTCTCCGCTAGATAAGAAATTTGGAGTGATTCTTCATCACACGTTGAGGGATGGTTATATGATCCAATTAGATTAGTATTGTTGAGAGACTGCACTAGCGAAAGTGCAGACCCTAGGCCTCATTTTCAAGCATTTCAATACCATTTGTGGTCACTTTTGATACTTGCTACCTTTTTGTTTTCACTGTTCCTATTACAAAAATCAATATCTACTATCATTACTACACTTGTATCACCATCTCTTCACCGAACTAGTGCACCTATACAATTTACCATTGTATTTGGTGTGTTGGTGACACAAGAGACTCTTTGTTATTTGATTGCAGGGTTGTTTGAGAGATACCATCTTCATCCTATGCCTCCCATGGATTGATAAACCTTAGGTCATCCACTTGAGGGAAATTTGCTACTGTCCTACAAAACTCTGTGCTTGGAGGCCCAACACAAGTCTACAAGAATGAAATAGGGTAGTAGACATCAAGCTCTTTTCTGGCGCCGTTGCCGCGGAGGTGAGTGCTTGAAGGTATATCTTTAGATCTTGTAATTGAATCTTTTAGTTTCTTGTTTTTTTACTAGTTTTGTTTATAAAATAAAACTACAAAAAATGGAATTGAGGTTGCATCATATTGTTCATCTTTATAGTAGCTTTCGTGAAAATGATGGAAAGGAAAATTGTGCTCAATTAAGAGAGGAAGAATTCTATAAAATGTTTGACAAAACAATCTTTGAATGATGAGCATGATTGCAATGTTGTTAGTATGCTTGCTATGAATATCCATGATGCTAATTATATGCAAAGGCATAAGCTTGGGGATGCTATATTTGATGAAGATGATATTTTTAGTCCCCCAAGTTTTGATGAGGAATTTTATAATGATGATAGCATGCCTCCTATTTATGATGATTATGGTGATGACATGTATGCAATTTGAATAATGATAACCATGAAACTTGTCATCACAATTTTAATTTTCAATGACATGATAGTTATTTTGTTGAATTTGTTCCCACTACTATTGATAAGAATAAATTTGATTATGTGGAGTGTAATAAAATTTCTATGCTTATGGATCATTAAAAGAATGCTTTATGTGATAGCTATATTGTTGAATTCATTCATGATGCTACTAAAAATTATCATGATGCTTATCATTGAAATCATCACGCCTAGCTAAAAGGCATTAAAGAAAAGCGCTTGTTGGGAGACAACCCAACACTTTTAGCCACTATTTTTGTGTGTTCACATGATTAATATACTGTAGTAATCACGTTTCATAGCTTTTGTTTCAATAAAGTGCCAAGTAAAGCCTTTGCGGTAGTGTGGATGATAGTTGACTTGATTCTGTGCAAAAACAAAAACTTTTGCGCTCAGTCCAGGAATTCTAAAAATTCACTGGACATGCTTTTGATCTGCTTTTTTGATAGGTGATTTATATACAAATTCCTTAAGTTCTCCTAATTGTTCAGAATTTTTGGAGTATCATAAGTATGGTAGTTGTCCAGATCATTACAAGTTGTTCTGTTTTTGATAGATTCTGTTTTCAATGCATAGTTTGCTTGTTTTCTAGTTTCTATGGCTTATATTGATCAATATAAATTATAGAAATGATATGATACAGTAGGCATTGTGTGGAAACAATTATGAATCTTATCTTGATAGTACCAAAATGAATGATTTGTCTTTATCATACTAACCTATCTCACGAAGTTCCATTAAGTTTTGTGTGATTGAACTTTTCATGTTTTGGGTGAGATATCGATATGAGGGGAATAGGGAGTGAAAATACCCGAAGATTGGGGATGCCCAAGGCACCCCCAAGATAATATTCAAGGAAAATCCAAGCAACTAAGCTTGGGGATGCCCCGGAAGGCATCCCCTCTTTCGTCTCCAACATTATCGGTAACCTCACTTGGAGCTATCTTTTCATTCGTCACATGATATGTGTTTTGCTTGGTGCATCATTTTATTTTATTAGGATTTTCTTTCTTTTATTTAAAATAATGTTTTGTATCTTTTACTTCAATAAAAATGTCAATTATAGCCTTTGCCATGCTTATTTTGCACGTATATGAGTTGCTGTTTCAAAACAGAAAATTTATCTCTGTTGCAAAAATTCTCTAGAAAAGTCAGAATGTGATAAATGGTTGAAATTTTGTGCATAGTAAGCTATTACAATTTTTCTACATTGTGGTAATTATTCAGAATTTTTGGAGTTTCGGAAGTATGATGAATACTGCACTCTTTACAGAATGTTCTGTTTAGACAGATTGCTGTTATGTTTGCATTATTTGCATATGTTTGCTTGTTTAATGATTCTATTTGAGGATAGGAGTATTAAATATGCAGAGGCATTTAGTACCAATGTTAATTTATAATTTTAGAGATTTGCTATAATAGAGAATGATAAAGTTATGCATTGAATTATACTAACTTATCTCACAAGTTCTTGTTGAGTTTTGTGTGGATGAAGGTTTTGAGATTTAGGGAAACCGTGATATAAAAGGAATTAAGGAGACACAAAATCTCAAGCTTGGGGATGCTCGAGGCATCCCAAGTTAATATCTCAAGAATTCTCAAGCATCTAAGCTTGGGGATGCCTCGGTAGGTATCCCACCTTTCTTCATCAAAAGTATCGGTTAGTATCGATTGAGCTTAAGTTTTTTGCTTCTTTGCATGATGTGTGTGTAGCGACCAGACCTCAAACAGTCTGATCTTTGTGCATCAGTGTCATCCCTGGATCGATAATGCTTACACGCACAATACTCGAGGACTTATAACAGAGTACCAATCACACACTTATTACAATAATATGGCTGAAGGCCATCTAAAAATGATAACAGCGGAAGGCTTGGAAGATAAAGTGAGTCCATCAACTCCAATGGCATAGCTGAGTGAAAGACCATGACCTATGGCACCTTACTCGTTGTCTGGAAAGTCTGCAACATGATATGTTGCAGCCCGAAACGGGTCAGCACATGGAATATGCTGGCAATGTAACACATAGACTAATGAGCAGAATAAACGCTATCACTACATGCAATATGGTTGGTGGAAAGCTCTATGGTTACAGTTTTGCATAAAGCCAATTTTCCCCTACAACAAAGGAATAAATTTATTTAACTATCATGGTAGTTGTTAAACATTGAGAAGGTTCCTCCAACTCAATCCCAATTAAGCATCATCATTAAACCCAATCAAATTATATTTAGAGTGATGAGATCAACATGATAATCCAAGAACCAGATACTCAAGATGTCATAACTGGGGACACGGCTAACCATGATTAGTTTGTACACTCTACAGAGGTTTGCGCACTTTTCCCCACAAGACTCGATCTCTTCCGTTGGATTTCTCGCACTACAAGGTGTTTGAGAAACGGATGACCGAGACACAGTCTTTCGAAAACAGTAACTCTTTACTCTGGATGGACAGTTACACCTACTTTCCCCTACATATGTTAGCCCACCACTGAAAGAGGTCATGCAACTTAATCAACTATGTTAGAGACCATAATAACTTGTGGCTGCACACGGAAGTTTCTAGCATGAATAATCTTATGATCCCTTTGAGCCTGGGTGGCGGACCTTAGGATGATCACACGGAACCTCGGGATATCCTAGGACAACACTGGATTCTCCAGTTGCCCACAAACAATCCACCCAGATGTGTATTTAAGTAGCCACCTTAAGTTAACCATTAATTAACAAAACTCACATCTGTCGTGGATACACTCACCCAATCCACGTCTATGAGCATAGCATAGCAATATAAGCATAACGTAGATGTAACTCCCAAAGGTTTGATAATAAACAAGGCAATAGGTTCTACCTCATCATCTACTTCCCAAAACCCACATATTAATCAGATCCTAACCATGAAATGTTTGAGGATTGTTCTATTGAATTAAAAACCGGGTAATAAAGAGATATGCTCAAAGTGTTACTTGCCTTGCTCATGATCTGCAAAACCTAGAGACTCGTAGTAGCACGCTTCACAGTCCGCGTACTCTATCACAAATAAACAATAACATACATAAGCACTCAACTAGAAGCACGGGTAAAAATCAAACAAAAGAAGATCTAACCAGAAAGTTAAACTGAAGAACTCCGGTTTGCAAAAAGAATCAAATCAAACGAAGCAACGAAACTCAAAATGTGAAAGAAACAAGATCCGATTACTAATCTGGACTAAAATCAAATTTTACAGTACCAAAATCTTGTTCAAGTTGGTTAAACATAAAGAGGGCTTCTATACAAAGATATAGGCGCTTGAATCGCCTGATTCCGACAAACGAGCGAGAAGATAAACTAAAACGAAGATCTGGGCTGAAATCACGATCGAAAATAACCACAGAAAAAACCTGGAAAAAGAAAAACTGACGAACAGGCTAACGAATGAACATTCGCTGTCTGCGGCTAACAGGTGAACAACGTTCGTCAAAACGAACGTACGAGCGGACGCTCACTAAATAATTAAATTAGAAAAATCAAACCGATCTAAACAAAAAACGGAACTAGGTTTTAAGAAAATGAACGGGTTTTTCAGAAGAAAAAAAACCAACAAATGGCCGGCGGCGGCTGACACTACCTCCGGCGAGGCATGGTGAAGCGGCGGTGGCGCTGGTGTTGGGGATCGTTGCAGAAATTAAAAAATTTCTACGCATCACCAAGATCAATCTATGGAGTAACTAGCAACACTACAAGAAACTTCTTAATACATGACGGTCCTTGTCCGTCATGGACGAGCCAAAAACTGTCTTGCGTGCCCCTCCATGACGGATTTAAAATCCGTCATGTATATCGCGTCATAATTTGATGTTGTACCTTCCATGACGGTACTTGGCTGTCATGGATCTGCCATAGGCCCGCCAAGCCCAAACTAGGACGTGACGGAATAAACCGTCACCGATTTACATGAGCTGGAAGGACATGACCTGACATGGCGCCTATGTGTATCTGATGTGGAGGCCATGTGTATCTAACGTGGAGGCCACCACGGGCGTGTATTAACTAGCCCAATTCCATTCCAATAGAACACATTAGCCCATATTTTAGTCCAGCCTGTTTTCTCGATGCATCACAATTTACAACAAGACCACCAAATCATATTCATTCAAAAAATAGCATCTGTTCACAAGACAATATATATTTCCAAAATAGCATTTGTTCACAAGACAATACAGATTTCCAACAATCTAGTCTGGCTTCAAAAAACAAACCTGAATGTCAAACATCACAAGTATATCTAGAAAGAGCTATAAGCAATTTTTTGTAAAAAGTCGAGTAACATGACTTCATTGAAAATCCAGTCCTAGCTAATTTGAATCTCCAACACCACCACCAGTTCCAAGTAGCTATTTGGACCCAACTAATTCTTGCTAAAAAATATTCAATCTCCAGTAACACGGGTAAACAACCAAACCTGCATAGAATCAAAAACAAATACAAAATTATAGTAAGTTATAACAGCCAGCTCCCATACAATACAATGTAGTCCATAGTTAACAGAACATGAAAATAGTAATACTGGAGGCATACTTTCTTTATCAATTAAAGGTAATTCTGTCAATAAAGATGCTTTTTAAATGTCATGTAAAATAAAACAACTTGAAGAAAAGATCATTTTAGCGAATTAAATGAACCACTTAGTGATCTATTATGCTAACAGTAAACTTCTTTACAAAGAACAAATATTCGCGAGCATCATAATACTTGAGTTAAGCAAGATGAACCTAATGGTTAAAATATATATATTCTGATGCTACAGACCATAAACTTCACATCTAGATTAACCACACTCACATCTGGATTAACCACACTGATATTTTGAGACTGAACAAATGCACTACATAGCAGATCAAACACTCTTAAATCTGAAGCATAAATAATATACCATCTATTAGTAATCTCAAAGAAAAATGTGCAATCATCAATTCCATCGCTCATTCAGATTGCAAAACTGTGTACGCGTATTTTCAGAAATACAGTAGTACAAAATCCATCGCCTTTGCGGTAATAAGCGAAAAAACTAAGCATCAATTAAACTGTTGCATGCAAACCCAAATAATTCAAGGGAAAATGGAAGGATTATTTGGACAATATTAAGAAGTCAGGCAATAAATGAATAAGAAATCAAGGTTGTAATAAGTTCATTTCAAGGGTTTCACTTTGTGTCACCTATTTGAATAAAGCAGAAGCAATCAGACAAAGACTGGCATGCTAGAAAATCAATGAGTGCAGTAGGATGAAGATGTACTCTCATCCTTGTTAGGAAGTAAAATGCAAAGTAACAACTCCAGTCTTTCCATAAAATGCACCAGTCTAGCTTCTTGGCTTCTTACATCAGCATTGTTTGCAACCATATTGATACAAAACTTAAAAGATTCAATCAGAAACGCAAAAGAACAAGGGAGGCACCTCCTCCTCCGCTGGCATCGAGTTGGTGCTTCTGCTGCGGAGATATCATAAATTGATGAGTATATGGCATGAGCAAAATCACATGAAAAGAAAAATGAAATTTCTTGTGGAACTACAAACTATCCTGATTGTACTACTGCTGTACATTAGTATAGTGAGGAATATTTGTGGAACTGCTCCAACTAGTGCATGTTCTTGGTTGTGCTACACCACAAACAGGTTTAGAAGCAAGAATGAGTGAACAAACCAAAAAGGTGCTGCATTTTCAATCATACAATGCACTTAACATCCAAAAGGGATGGATTTATGCTGGAGTTTTATTCGAATTAGGTTAATGCATGAAGTTCATGGGGCTGTAGAGTTGCAGGAGGAATCCAGCTCGGTTCTGGAGGGTAGAGAGAGAGAGCTCACTTGCACAAAGCAGATGGCAGGAGGAAGCAGCCACGAGTGATCCCCACCTGCATCCTTGGAGAGGCTCCTCTGGCCGCTGGTCGGGTGGTGTGAGGAGAGGACGCCAGCAGTCATCCATTGCCGGAGCAATCTGGTCACTAAAGTTTAAATAAATTTACTCTAAATGACCTAAACATTCCCATCAATATATTATACAGAAGATACATTCGATAGGTGATGACACATATATGCAATGTAACTTCCAGATTTACCACGAGAGAGAGGGGAGTGCATCTTCATACCCTTAAAGATCGCGAGACGAAAGCGTTGCAAGAACACGGATGAAGGAGTCGTACTCGTAGCGATCCAGATCGCGGTGGATTCCGATCTTAGCGCGGAACAACGGCACCTCCGCGTTCAACACACGTGCAGCCCGGTGACGTCTCCCGCGCCTTGATCCAGCAAGGAGGAGGGAGAGGTTGAGGAAGATGGCTCCAACAGCAGCACGGTGGCGTGATGGTGATGGAGTGGCAGTTCTCCGGCAGGGCTTCACCAAGCTCACGCAAAGGAGGAGAGGTGTTGGGGAGGGGAGGGGCTGCGCCTTGGATGTGGTGCTACAGCCCTCCCTCCATCCCTCTATTTATAGGGAGAAGGGGGAAGGGGGCCGGCCCCTCTAGATGAGATCTAGAGGGAGGGCGACGGCCAAGGGAGAGGGGGCTTGCCCCCCAAGCAAGGGGAGGCGCCCCCCTTAGGGTCCCCCCCCAACCCTAGGTGCATGGTCCCTAGGGGGGATGGCGCCCAGCCCACTTAGGGGCTGGTTCCCTTCCACCTGCAGCCCATAAGGCCCTCCGGGGCAGGTGGACCCTCCCGGTGGACCCCCAGAACCCCTCCGATGGTCCCAGTACAATACCGGTATACCCCCGAATATTTCCGGTGACCGTACGATGACTTCCCATATATAAATCTTCACCTCCGGACTATTCCGGAACTCCTCGTGACGTCTGGGATCTCATCCGGGACTCCAAACAACATTTGGTAATCACATACAAATCTTCCTTATAACCCTAGCATCATCGAACCTTAAGTGTGTAGACCCTACGGGTCCGGGAATCATGCAGACATGACCGAGACAGCTCTCAGGCCAATAGCCAACAGCGGGATCTGGATACCCATGTTGGCTCCCAGATGTTCCACGATGATCTCATCGGATGAACCACGGTGTCGAGGATTCAAGCAATCCCGTATACAATTCCCTTTGTCAATCGGTACATTACTTGCCCGAGATTCGATCATCGGTATCCCAATACCTCGTTCAATCTCGTTACCTGCAAGTCACTTTAATCGTTCCGTAATGCATGATCCCGTGACTAACCACTTAGTAACATTGAGCTCATTATGATGATGCATTACCGAGTGGGCCCAGAGATACCTCTCCATCAACGGAGTGACAAATCCCAGTCTTGATTCATGCCAACCCAACAGATACTTTCGGAGATACCTGTAGTGCACCTTCATAGTCACCCAGTTACGTTGTGACATTTGGTACACCCAAAGCACTCCTACGTTATCAGGGAGTTACACAATCTCATGGTCTAAGGAAATGATACTTGACATTAGAAAAGCTTCAGCAAACGAACTACACGATCTTGTGCTATGCTTAGGATTGGGTCTTGTCCATCACATCATTCCCCTAATGATGTGATCCCGTTATCAATGACATCCAATGTCCATAGTCAGGAACCATGACCATCTGTTGATCAACGAGCTAGTTAACTAGAGGCTTACTAGGGACATGTTGTGGTCTATGTATTCACACATGTATTACAGTTTTCGGTCAATACAATTATAGCATGAATAGTAGACAACTATCATGAACAAGGAAATATAATCATTTTATTATTGCCTCTAGGGCATATTTCCAACAGTTGGGGCTCCGGCGGCGGGGCTGGCGACGGCGGCGGCGGATTGCGACTACGGGCGGCGAGGCAAGAGGCAGCGGGGCGGCTCGGGTGGCGAGAGGGGCCCGGGACGGGAGCTTATGTAGCCCCCCCTTGGTCTCCGACTTGGAAGAGGGGGCAGTGGCGGGTGGCGGTGACCCGGACTCCAGCCAGAGTCCCGCGCGAACACGGCGCGCGAAGGCGGCGGCGGAACGGGCCAGCCTGCTCGGCTGGGCCTTCGGCCTAGTCGGGCGGGAACTTTTTTTAAAACAATTCCACCGAATAGGAAAAAAATCCTAATAAATAAAATAAAATTCTAAAAATGCCAAAACAAATTTTCACCCTCTAAATAAAATATTTAGAACAGGATGAACATTTTTTGGCCTAAATGCAATTTTTAAATTATGCACTGTTTTTCTAATGTAAATAAAATTGCAATAAAAATCCAAATAAAACTACTTATTTGATTTTAATATTTTCCCCGAATATTTCATTTATTTTGGAGAAGTCGTATTATCTCCTCTCATATATTTTTACTATGAACTATTTTTGAAGAGAAAAATAATTAAAACCAAAAGATCCCCTTTTCGAAATTTGAGAAAACTCAAATATGAAAATACCGAAATCCCCAACTCTCTCTGTGGGTCCTTGAGTTGCTTAGAATTTCTAGGATCAACCAATAAATGCAATAAATATGATATGCAAAGATGATCTAATGTATAACATGCCAAATTGAAAATTTGGGATGTTACAAACCTACCCCCCTTAAGGTGAATCTCGCCCTCGAGATTCGGGTTGGCTAGAAAATAAGTGTGGGTGGTCCTTCCATAGGTCTTCCTCTCGTTCCCAGGTTGCTTCCTCCTCAGTATGATGGCTCCACTGAACTTTGCAAAACTTGATAACCTTGCTGCATGTGACCCGGCTGGCAAACTCGAGAATCTTCACGTGTTTCTCCTCGTAGGTCAAATCGGTATCCAGCTGAATCGCTTCCTGTGGCACGGTGTCTCTCAGACGAATATCAGCCATCTCTGTGTGGCATTTCTTCAACTGGGAAACGTGGAACACATTGTGAACTTCTGACAATTCTTCGGGCAATTCCAACTTGTAAGCAACTTCTCCCATACGCTCCAAAACTTTGTATGGTCCCACAAAACGTGGTGCTAACTTCCCCTTAACTCCAAAATGCTTAACTCCCCGAAGTGGGGACACATGAAGATATACTCTGTCTCCAACTTCATAAACTATCTCCTTGCATTTTTAATCTGCAAACTTCTCTGCCTGGACTGGGCTACTTTGAGTCTGTCGTGAATAAGTTTAACCTTCTCTTCTGACTCCTTAATCAAATCTAGTCCAAACAACTGACGATCTCCAACTTCATCCCACAATAAAGGTGTCCTCCACCTCTTTCCGTACAAGGCTTCAAAAGGGGACATCTTTAAACTGGCTTGATAGCTGTTTTTGTAGGAGAATTCTGGATATGGTAAATTGTTGTCCCAACTAGATCCATAATCTAGCGCACAAGCTCTCAACATGTCCTCCAGAATCTGATTGACTCTCTCGGTCTGTCCATCGGTCTGTGGATGAAAGGTTGTAATGAACTCTAGCCTAGTACCCAAAGTTTCATGCAACTGATTCCAGAACTTTGAGGCAAATTGGGTTCCTCTATCTGATACAATGGTCCTCGGAACTCCATGCAGACATACGATCCTGGTCATATATATTTTCACCAACTTCGCACTTGTATAGGTGGTCTTCACTAGGATGAAATGAGCTACTTTCGTCAAGCGATCGACTACAACTCATATCGAGTCATAGCCAGAACGAGTCCTAGGCAATCCAGTGATAAAATCCATGCCTAGCTTATCCCACTTCCATTTGGGTATCGGCAATGGCTGTAGCAATCCTGCTGGCTTCTGATGCTCTGCCTTCACTCTCTGGCATACATCACATACTGCTACATACTCCGCAATATCCTTCTTCATTGCGGTCCACCAAAAACTATCCTTCAAAACTAGATACATCTTGGTATTTCCTGGGTGAATGAATACGGCTAATCATGGGCCTCCTGCAGAATCAATTTCCTGATCTCGGGGTCATTAGGCACATATGCACGGTCCTCAAACCATAAGGTATCGTGCTCATCCTCACGAAATCCTTTGGCCTTTCCTTTTCTCATCCTTTCCTTTATCTCAGCAATCTCCTTGTCAGACTTCTGAGCTTCCCTGATTTTATCCATCAAAGTGGAATGAACTTCCAATGCTGCTATAAAGCCTCTCGGAACTATTTCCAAACATAGCTCCCGAAGATCATCTGCTAACTCCTTGGGTAATTCTCTGGTCATGAGTGTATTGACATGACTCTTGCGGCTCAATGCATCGGCTACTACGTTGGCCTTCACGGGATGATAGTGCAACCTCATATCATAATCCTTGATGAGATCCAACCATCTCCTTTTCCTGAGATTGAACTCCTTCTGTGTGAAGATATACTTCAAACTCTTGTGATCTGTGTACAACTCACAGTGATTTCCAATGAGAAAATGTCTCCACGTCTTCAATGCATGCACTACGGCTGCTAACGACAAATCATGGGTAGCATAATTTAACTCATGGGGTTTAAGCTGTCGTGAGGCATACGAAACAACTCTTCCATCCTGCATCAGAACTGCTCCAAGTCCTCGACACGAAGCATCGCAATACACTTGATAATCCTTCCGTTGCTCCGGAAGAATCAAAACTGGGGTTGTAACCAAAGGTTTTTTAACTCCTGAAAACTGGCTTCACATTCCTCGGTCCATTTGAACTTGATGTCCTTCTTCAACAACTCTATCATAGGCTTTGCAATCTTGGAGAAATTCTCAATGAATCTCCTGTAGTATCCTACGAGTCCAAGAAAACTCCGGATCTCTCCAACTGACGTAGGTTCTTACCAATTTGTCACAGTGACAACCTTGGTGGGGTCTACTGCTATCCCTTCTCTGGAGATAAAATCTCCGAGGAATCCAACTTCCTTCAACAAAAACTCACATTTGCTGAACTTAGCATACAACTGGTGTTCCCTGAGCTTCTCGAGAACTAAACGCAAATGCTCCTTATGCTCCTCTTCATTCTTTGAGTAGACCAAAATATCGTCAATGAACACCACGACGAATTTATCTAAAAACTCCATAAACACCTTGTTCATCATGTTCATGAAATAAGCAGGTGCGTTAGTCAGACCAAAATGACATAACGGTGTACTCATATAGCCCATACCTTGTGGTAAAAGCTGTTTTAGGTATATCCTGCTCTCGAATCTTCAGCTGGTGATATCCTGATCGCAGATCGATCTTGGAAAATACGTTAGCTCCTTGCAACTGGTCAAGCAAATAATTGATCATCGGTAGTGGGTACTTATTCTTGATCGTTACTTCATTCAATCTGGGACAATCAACAACCATCCTTAACGATCCATCCTTCCTCTCCACTAGAAGCACTGGTGATCCCCAAGGTGACGAGAATATAGCCTTTATCCAGTAACTCCTTAATCTGCTTCTTAATTTCCTCCAAATCCTTTGCGGGCATCCGATACGGTCTCTTAGATATTGGCCAGGTGCCTGGCAAAAGCTCAATGTCTCTATTTGGTGGCATGCCTGGCAACTCCTCTCGGAATACGTCAGGGTAGTCCTTCACCACTGGTACTTCCTCCTGTACAACTCCTGATAAGTAATTCACTTGAGTCCTCTTCGGCACATGCCAGGATACATACTTGATCCTTCTTCCTTCTAGGGTGGTGAGCATAATCGACTTACTGGCGCAATCGATGTTTCCTTCGTACATCGATAGCCAATCCATACCCAAAATCACATCCAAACCTTGTGACTCCAGAATTATCAAATCTGAGGGGAAAACATGCCTACGAATGGTCAATGGCACCTGAAAACATCCTCGGCTTGCCATATGTTCTGCTCCTGGCGAACTTACTAACATAGGTGTTCTAAGAACTTTGGTGGGCAACTTCTACTTATCCACAAATCCCCTTGATACGTATGAATGCGATGTTGTAGGACCTTGAGAAGAGGTGTCTAGAGGGGGGTGATTAGAAACTAAGTACCAAAGTTGTAGGTTTTAGCAATTTTAAGTTTAAGTAGAGTTTAGGCACAAGTTTAACATTCACAACACATAGCAAGCAAGCATGCAAAGAGTATGTGAGCAGCGGAAAATAAAGCATGCAATTTGCAAGAAACTAAAGGGAAGGGTTTTGGAGGATTCAAACGCAGTTGGAGACACGGATGTTTTTGGCGTGGTTCCGATAGGTGGTGCTATCGTACATCCACGTTGATGGAGACTTCAAACCATGAAGGGTAACGGTTGCGCGAGTCCACGGAGGGCTCCACCCAAGAAGGGTCCGCGAAGAAGCAACCTTGTCTATCCCACCATGGTCGTCACCCACGAAGGACTTGCCTCACTAGCAGTAGATCTTCACGAAGTAGGCGATCTCCTTGCCATTACAAACTCCTTGGTTCAACTCCACAATCTTTGTCGAAGGCCCAAGTGACACCTAGCCAATATAGGAGACACCACTCTCCAAGAAGTAACAAATAGTGCGTTGATGATGAACTCCTTGCTCTTGTGCTTCAAATGATAGTCTCCCCAATACTCAACTCTCTCTCATAGGATTTGGATCTGGTGGAAAGAAGATTTGAGTGGAAAGCAACTTGGGGAAGGCTAGAGATCAAGATTCATATGGTAGGAATGGAATATCTTGGCCTCAACACATGAGTAGGTAGTTCTCTCTCAGAACTGGTAAGTTGGAAGTGTAGGTTTGTTCTGATGGCTCTCTCCATGAATGAAGAGGAGGTGGAGGGGTATATATAGCCTCCACACAAAATCTAACCGTTACACACAATTTACCAATCTCGGTGGGACCGAATCAACAAACTCGGTCAGACCGATTTCGTAAATGTAGTGACCGTTAGGATTTTCGGTGGGACCGAAATGCAACTCGGTAGGACCGATATGGTTAGGGTTAGGGCATAACATAATCTCGGTGAGACCGATTACACAAACTCGGTAAGACCGATTTTGGTAATTAGCTAACCAGAGAGTTGGTCAGGCAAACTCGGTGGGACCGATTACTCAAACTTGGTGGGACCGATTTTGGTAATAAGTTAACCAGAGAGTTTGCATTGTAATCTCGGTAGGACCGATTGCTCAAACTCGGTAAGATCGATTTTGATAATGGACATACACAGAGAGATTACAATCCCATCTCGGTGAGACCAAGATCCCTATCGGTGAGACCGATTTGCCTAGGGTTTGTGGTAGTGGCTATGACATGTGAACTCGGTGGCGCTGGATAGGAAGAATCGGTGTGACCGATTTTGGCTTTAGGTTTAGGTCATATGTGGATGTGAGAAAGTAGTTGAGGATTTTGGAGCATATCACTAAGCACATGAAGCAAGAGGCTCATTAAGCAACACCTCATCCCTCCTTGATAGTATTGTCTTTTCCTATAGACTCAATGTGATCTTGGATCACTAAAATGTAAAATGAAGAGTCTTGAGCTTGAAGCTTTAGCCACTCCCTAGTCCTTAGCATCTTGAAGGAGTTCCACATCCTTTAGTCCATGCCACTTCATTGTTGAACTTGTCTGAAATATACTAGATAAAAGTGTTAGTCCAACAAGAGATATGTTGACATTAATTACCAAAACCACCTAGGGAGCACTTGTGCTTTCAGATGCACCAGTATCAAAAAGAACGATTACAGTAAATGACTTAACCAAAAACTTACCTATTACTGCATCTGGCTATGCTTTAACCTCCTCCACGCTAACGTGGTTCACCTGTCCCCTGTTAAAAGGGTTGGGCTTCTTCCCAGAGCTTCCATTGCCATTTCCATTCTTAGCTTCAGAACACTCCGTGGCGTAATGTCCATTCTTCCCGCACTTGAAACAAGTAATGTGACTTAGATCCTTCTTGGCGGGCGTTGCTGGGTTGGAACGGTTCTGGCCGTTGCTTCCTCCATTCCCATTCTCATTCTTGGGGCCACTATGGTTATGCGGAATCCCTCCATTGTGACCTTCATGGTTATGGTGGACGTGTCCTCCCGAGTTCGGGGTAAAACAAGGTTTCTGCTGAGCTCCTGAATTGTACTTCCCTTGCCCATACTTCCTCTTGCGACTGTCTATCTGTTGCTGCTTCTCTTCAATCATGAGAGCTCTATCTACCAACTCCTGGTAGTTGTTGAAGTTTGCCACCATCAATTGCATGCTCAGCTCATCATTCAGTCCTTCCAGAAACTTCTCCTGCTTAGCAGCATCCGTAGCGACGTCATCTGGGGCATAACGTACTAACTTACTAAAATCATCCACATATGGCCCACTGTGCGCCCACCTTGGCGCAAGTTGCGAAACTCACGCTTCTTCATGGCCATAGCTCCTGCTGAAAAATGGGTAGTGCAAAAAGCCTGCTGGAACTGGTCCCATGTAACAGTGTTGATGGGGTAAGTGGTTGTGAAATTCTCCCACCATGATGCTGCGGGTCCATCAAGCTGATGTGCGGCAAAATGCACTCTCTCCGCATCTGTGCATCCTACAGTGGTCACCTCTCTTCCAATCTTGCGGAGCCAATCATCTGCAACAATCGGCTCGGTGCTACTTGAGAACATCGGCGGATTTAGCCTTAGGAAATGGGCTAAGTGATCAACAGGTGGTGGCGGTGGTGGGTTGTTGTTATTGCCTTGGTTCTGATTGTAGACTAGTAACTGCATCGGGGTATTCTTCTGCTGGATCAGCTGAGTGAGCTCCGGCGGGAAAGCAAATCCATTGTCACGTCTCCGAGGCATCTGATGGGTTTAGAAAAGGTGAGAAAATAGAATAAAATAAGGTGTAGAGGGAAAACACTACCCATATGCTCATGAGACAAACACAATCAATATCACTTCAATCAATTCACACAAGGGCATACAATCGGTCTAACCATCGTTACAAAAAGTGCTCAGACTATCCTATTTACATGGGGGAAATACTACTACTGGTATGGTGGTCGACTAAGAATTTTATTCAGTAGAAGACTCCGTGATATCCGCTCCAGCTTCGTCAACATAGTCATCATCGCTATGATCAGGGTCTGAGTCGGTGTCGTCGATGATGATGTAGTCCTCTGAATGAATGGAATCGCCCTCTTCTCCTCCTGGTGCAGGGTCTCCCATGAATACTCCTAGCTTCCTCGTTAGGTTGTCATTCTTCTCCATGAGTATCGTCATTTCTTCCTCATATCCATCTCGTGTAGACTTGAGTTCTTCCTCTAGTTCAGTGATCTTGATCATTGCCTTCTTCAGATCCATCATGCCTGCGCACATCTGGTTCTCCTGGCGACGAAAGTGCTGGTTTAACTCCTGGATGAATGCTGCAATAGATCTATCCCTCCTGGTGTTGATCATCTCCCATTGCTCATCTCGGTGCCCACAAATCTGGTAGATAGTATCCTTAAGATCCTTGTGGTAAACTTCTCCAAATGCGTCCCAGGGTGATGTGAGCTGCCATGCTCTTTCCTAGACTCCAGGTTGGTGCATCAAAGGAAAACTCTATGGGCTCAGTGACTAGCATGAACGTCCTTCCTGGAAATTGAACTTGAATCATCCAACGCTCCTCTTCTGGTAAAGTGGCGATGTAGGTCCCGGTGAAGCTTGGTATTCCTATGTTTAGGTATCTAGTGACTTCCTTCAAGTGTCGTCCAAAAGGTGTATCTTCATTCAGTTGAGTGCACCTGTTCCTTGCATCTGCCATCCTATAGAGTAGAAAAGGGAGAGGAGTCAGAAGAGTGTACTATGGTCTTAGCTTAGTGGCCGTGTCCTACAGTCAGCGTGTGCTCTCATACCATCTTGTAGCGACCAGACCTCAAACAGTCTGATCTCTGTGCATCAGTGTCATCCCTGAATCGGTAATGCTGACACGCACAATACTCGAGGATTTATAACAGAGTAGAAATCACACACTTATTATAATAATATGGCTTAAGGCCATCTAAAAATGATAACAGCGGAAGGCTTGGAAGATAAAGTGAGTCCATCAACTCCAACGGCATAGCTGAGTGAAAGACCATGACCTATGGCACCTTACTCGTCGTCTAAAAAGTCTGCAACATGATATGTTGCAGCCCGGAATGGGTCAGCACATGGAATATGCTAGCGACATAACACATAGAGTAATGAACAGAATAAATGCTATCACTACATGCAATATGGTTGGTGGAAAGCTCTATGGTTACAATTTTGCATAAAGCCAATTTTTCCCTACAACAAAGGAATAAATTTATTTAACTATCATGGTAGTTGTTAAACATTGAGAAGGTTCCTCCAACTCAATCCCAATTAAGCATCATCATTAAACCCAATCAAATTATATTTAGAGTGATGAGATCAACATGATAATCCAAGAACCGGATACTCAGGATGTCCATAACCGGGGACACGGCTAACCATGATTAGGTTGTACACTCTGTAGAGGTTTGCGCACTTTTCCCCACAAGACTCGATCTCCTCTGTTGGATTTATCGCACTACAAGGTGTTTGAGAAACGGAAGACCAAGACATAGTCTTCCGGAAACAATAACTATTTACTCTGGATGCACAGTTACACCTACTTTCCCTACATCTGCTAGGCACCACTGAAAGAGGTCATGCAACTTAATCAACTATGGTAGAGACCATACTAGCTTGTGGCTGCACACGGAAGTTTCTAGCATGAATAATCTTATGATCCCTTTGAGCCTGGGTGGCGGACCTTAGGATGATCACACGGAACCTCGGGATATCCTAGGACAACACTTGATTCTCCAGGTGCCCACAAACAATCCACCCAGATGTGTATTTAAGTAGCCACCTTAAGTTAACCATTAATTAACAAAACTCACATCTGTCATGGATACATTCACCCAATCCACGTCTACAAGCATATCATAGCAATATAAGCATAACGTAGATGTAACTCCCAAAGGTTTGATAATAAATAGGCCAATAGGTTCTACCTCATCATCTACTTCCCAAAACCCACATATTAATCAGATCCTAACCATGCAATGTTTGAGGATTGTTCTAATGCAATAAAAACTGGGTAATAAAGAGATATGACCAAAGTGTTACTTGCCTTGCTGATGATCTGCAAAACCTAGAGACTCCTAGTAGCATGCTTCACACTCCGGGTACTCTATCGCAAACAAACAATAACATACATAAGCACTCAACTAGAAGCACGGGTAAAACTCAAACAAAAGAAGATCTAACCAGAAATTTCAACTGAAGAACTCCGGTTTGCAAAAAGAATAAAATCAAACGAAGCAACGAAACTCAAACTGCGAAAGAAAAAGATCTAGGCGCTTGAATCGCCTGATTCCGACAAACGAGCGAGAAGATAAACTAAAACAAAGATCTGGGCTAAAATCGCAATCAAAAATAATCACGGAAAAACCCTGGAAAAAGAAAAAATGACGAACAGGCTAACGAATGAACGTTCGCTCTCTGCAGCTAATGGGAGAACAACGTTCGTTAAAACGAAATGGGAAAACTGAACCGATTTAAACAAAAAAAAGGAACTAGGTTTCAAAAAAAAACGAACGGGTTTTTCAGAAGAAAAAAACGACGAACGGCCGGCGGTGGCGGACACTACCTCCGGCGAGGCGGGGCTTGGCGGCGGCAGCGCTGGGGTTCCGGCGACGGGGCTGGCAATGATGGCGGCGGCGGCGGCGGCTTGCGACTGCGGGCGGCGAGGCAAGAGGCGGCGGGGCGGCTCGGGTGGCGATAGGGGCCCGGGGCGGCGGCTTATATAGCCCCCCCCCTGTGGTCTCCGACTTGGGAGAGGGGACGGCGGCGACCCAGATTCCAGCAGGAGTCCGGCGCGGACACGACGCGCGAAGGCGGCAGCAGAATGGGCCGGCCTGCTCGGCTGGGCCTTCGGCCCACTCGGGCAGGAACTTAAAAAAAACAATTCCGCCAAACAGAAAAAAATTCCTAATTAATAAAATAAATTCTAAAAATGCCAAAACAAATTTTCACCGTCTAAATAAAATATTTAGAACATGATGAACATTTTTTTGGCCTAAATGCAATTTTTAAATTATGCACTTTTTTCTAATGCAAATAAAATTGCAATAAAATCCAAATAAATCTACTTATTTGATTTGAATATTTTCCCCCAAATATTTCATTTATTTTGGAGAAGTCATATTATCTCCTCTCATATATTTTTACTATGAAATATTTTTGAAGAGAAAAATAATTAAAACCAAAAGATCCCCTTTTCAAAATTTGAGAAAACTCAAATATGAAAATACCGAAATCCCCAACTCTCTCTGTGGGTCCTTGAGTTGCTTAGAATTTCTAGGATCAACCAAGAAATGCAATAAAATATGATATGCAAAAATGATCTAATGTATAACATGCCAAATTGAAAATTTGGGATGTTACAGTGTGCTATTCTTAGAATGTCATTTTACTTTGTTTTTCTTGCTGCTTTAATAAGCTACTTAGTTCTAAAAGTATTTAAATAAAAGAGAGTCCTCAAATAGCTACCCATTTACATAACTACTCGCTTGATGTTCACTTACATCTTTTTGGAGTAGTTTGTCATTTACTCTTGTGCCTCACTTATATCCTATGAGTAAATTGTTGAATGAATTGAATATAATGAAGTTGAAATTATATGTTCATATTATGCCTAGTAGTAACTTCACATTGTGTTTAGAAAGTGAAATCTTTTGAAGCTTGACAATCATAATATTGGTCATACAAGCAATTCATGAATGATTAGTATAAGGAAGAGAACTTTCACATGCAAACATATTATCTTGGACATCTTCTATGATTGTGAATACCCATTAATAATTTTCAAACTTGAGCAAATTAGTTGAAGTTGGACAAGGAAGACAACGTAATGAGTTATGGTTGTGTATATTTGCATAGAAATTATATTGTCATGGATCCTCTAACACGTGGTGTTTGCCTAGGATCTTTTGCCAGCCAAAAATTCATACTAAGTAGATATACTACTTGTCCATCCAAAAACCCTTAAACCCATTTTCTTGCCATGAGTGTCCACCATACCAACCTATGGATTGAGTAAGATCCTTCAAGTAAATTGTCATCGGTGCAATAAAGCAATAAAAATTGCTCCTAAATATGTTTGATCTTCTATTGTAAGGGAAAATTGAGCGTTGTACAAATTTGTGATGGCAAAGTAATAAAACCGATGGACTACATAATAAAGGTTGCCACCATAAGGGGCAATATAACATGACGTTCCTTTGCATTAAGAGCTTGGGCATCCAAAAATAAAAAGCGCATGACAACCTCTGCTTCTCTCTTCGAAGGGCCTATCTTTTACTTTTTAGTATTTACTTTTATGCAAAGAGTCAATAGTATACATCCTCATTCAACCTCAATTATTCTCTAGTTGGCAAGCATCATGTGGTGGGGAAAGATCTAGGCACATATGACTAGTTAAATATATTTGATCATGATTTATTATTGTTGACAATTATCTCTATGATAAATAAGTTGGGAGGCGAAACATTAAGCCCCTATCTTTCTCTGTGTTCGATGGATGCCATTCATTCTAAGAATATGATTTGAGTAGTATCAATCATGGAAGACTATATGATGATTGATTATGTAGAGCTCTTACTTAGAATCTGTTGAATAAGTTGAATTACATTTTTTTGGTGACTAAGAATATAGGTTGTTGAGTTTCAAGAGAATTCATTGTTTGAACCTTAACATGTGAATTGGTTGCTACTTTAATATGAGAAGTTTTATGAGAAAGAGTTGTTGTTATGATGCTAGGAGAAGTGATTGAAATTACCATTGATCAAACTTGTGCACTTTGCTATTATTCACACTTAAAAAATTATTTCTTTTATCATTTACCTACTCGAGGACGAGTAGGAATTAAGCTTGGGGATGCTGATACGTCTCCAACATATCTATAATTTATGAAGTGCTCATGCTTTTATATTATCATTCTTGGATGTTTTACAATCATTTCATAGCAACTTTATATCATTTTTTGCGACTAACCTATTGACATAGTGTCCAGTGCCATTTGCTGTTTTTTGCTTGTTTTTTTACTTTGCATGAAATCAATATCAAATGGAGTCCAAACCCAACAAAAACTTTTGGAGAAATTTCTTGGACCAGAAGGCCCAGGATGGGCTAAAAAAGTACCAGAGCGGGGGCCTGAGGTGGGCACAACCCACCTGGGCGCGCCCAGCGGGCTTGTGCCCCCCTCGGTGACCTCCTGCACCGCCTCTTCGCCTATAAATTGCCAAATATTCCAAAAACCCTGGGGGACCCAAGATAAGTTCTGCCGCCGTAAGCCTCTGTAGCCATGAAAAACCAATCGGGAGCCCGTTTCGGCACCCTGTCGAAGGGGGAAATCATCATTGGTAGCCATCTTCATCATCCCGACGGCCACCATAATGAGGAGGGAGTAGTCCACCCTCGGGGCTGAGGGTTTGTACCAGTAGCTATGTGTTTAATCTCTCTCTCTCTCTCTCGTGTTCTTGAGATGTCACGATCTTGATGTATCGTAGACTTTGTTAATATAGTTGGATCATATGGTGTTTTGCCCTCTCTATCTTATTGTGATGAATTGATTTTTCCCTTTGAGATTTTGTTTTATCGGATTGAATATTTTTATGGATTTGAGAGCACTTGGTATATGTCTTGCATATGAATACTCATGGTGACAATGGTGTATTATATTGATTCACTTGATATATGTTTTGGCACTCAACTCGCGGATTCCCGAGGTGACATTGGGGAAATCTATGCATAGGGGTTGATGCATGTTTTTGTCCTACTTTCGCCGGTAGAAATCTTGGGGCACTCTTTGAGGTTCTTTGTGTTGTTTTGAGTATTATGAATCTGAAATTGTTTGATGCATATCGTATAATCAACTCACGGATACTTGCAGTGACATTGGAGTATCTAGGTGACACTAGATTTGGTTGATGTGTATCATATGGTGTTATTTTAGTACAAACTCTTGGTTAGATCGATCAGAAAGAATGTCCTGGTGTTATTTTAGTACGAACTCTAGGATAGATTTACTGGAAAGAATAGCTTTGAGGTGGTTTCGTACCCTACAAACAATTTCTTCTGATGTTCTCCGCTAGATAAGAACTTTGGAATGATTCTTCATCACACGTCGTGGGATGGTTATATGATCCAATTAGATTAGTGTTGTTGATAGATTGCAATAGCAAAAGTACGGACCCTAGGCCTCATTTTCAAGCATTGCAATACCGTTTGTGCTCACTTTTGTTACTTGCTACCTTGCTGTTTTTTTATTGTTCCTATTACAAAAATCAATATCTACTATCATTACTACACTTGTATCACCATCTCTTTGCCGAACTTGTGCACCTATACAATTTACCATTGTATTTGGTGTGTTTGGGACACAAGAGACTCTTTGTTATTTGATTGCAGGCTTGTTTGAGAGAGACCATCTTCTTCCTACGCCTCCCACAGATTGATAAACCTTAGGTCATCCACTTGAGAGAAATTTGCTATTGTCCTACAAAAGTCTGCACTTGGAGGCCCAACACAAGTCTACAAGAATAAAGTTGGGTAGTAGACATGATGGGTCCCACATGTCAGTTCACATATGAAAGTAGTAAGATAAACACAAATTTACGCTGGCGCGACAAGACTCCAACCCTTGTGCGGGAACCACCTGGTTGTGTATGTGTCTGTCAGGGCCTGATGTTGCGCATGCACGTGTAGGTTGAGCACTTGAGCGTGAGCGTGTGTGTTGGTCGTGTGGAGTGGGCATGCATGCATGCATGTGTGCGTGTGAGTGTTGCATGCGTCCTTGGCTGTGTGTGTACGTGTGAGTGTTGCTTGCATGCAGTTCATGTGCATGCGTGCGTGTGTGTATAATCAACACACGAGCTCAGCATACCAATACAAGGCCACCTTGTCCGTTGTGCCCTCTGTCATGACTTCGAACCACCGTCCAATATTTTTTTATCATTTTTTTTCATTCTTATACATGCCCACAGGTGGGCCCAATGGTAGTGAGATAATGTAATGCAACACTAGAGGTGCCACGTGCAACGTTTAACTGGTCAACTAGTCATGTCTTGAACAAATACAGAGTTGTACGATGAGCCCGTGACTGTATAGTAACCACAAAACGTAAATGGTGACTGTAATGAGTGGATTCTGAAGTCCAATGTATGTATCTTGCTTTCGGTTCAAATACAATGATCGTCATTGTATATATCACGAGAGAAAGATGAAACATGTGTGAATGTGCTAGGGGCGTACTTTTAGAGGACCTAGAGATAGTTTGTGTGCATATGTGAAAGGGGCGTAGAGGGGGTGTGTGCGATGGAGAGGGAGATGCTCTTTGTTTCTATTTATTATGACTAACTTTATATATGGTATATAAATATAAAAATTCATAGTGCGGAATAAATATCATTGGGTGCACCATGCAATGCAAATTAACCTTCATACTCCATATAACTTTGTAATGTTGTATATATGTAGAAATTCTAAAATAAATTTTTGGCCACACTTTGTGTGGTTTTATTCAAAAGGAATGTTGTATGTGAAGTAAGCGTGAAGAGAGGGCTTTTTAGATCAATAGGGTACATGATAAGATGTAACCTGTGTGAATGTGTAGTTGACGTATTTGGCAGGGCCTAGAGAGGGTATGTGAACGTATTCGAGAGAGGCATGGATAGAGGGGCCGGCGGGGGGGGGGGGATGTGGGATAGATAACACGAGAAATGAGACATGTCTAGAGAGAGAGACGAATAGGATGTCACGGCAAGAGATGCACTTGAGTGTGTACATTCAAGGGGGAGGGGATAGAGGCATGAAGAGAAAATATTTTGTGTGGTGTCTGTTTTGGTATGTGTGGGTGTGAGAAGATAATGAAACCTAGGGGCAGATGGTGTATCACCGCATGAGGTCCGGTGGGCCGAGGTGAGGCCCTTGGGTCGGTTCTGTTCTGCGCCACATTGGTCATCCCGTAACGCATTCAGGGAGACCCATGGAGGACTAGTCGTACAAGACAAAGATACCAGAGTCGTGAAGGACTCTGTGTCCACTGACAAAGCTGGCTAGGATTTGTAACCCTAGGTCCTCTGACTAAGGTAACCCCTTGTCTTTGATATTACCATTCATCCAATCTAACTTTAAGGGGCATCCTATAGAATGCTCTACTGGAATCATATTCGCAATTAGGAAGAGAGGTGGAGACAATGCTGCGAGACATGCCTAAAGATAATGTGCGTGCGGGAGACACGTAGGCAGGTCTATGTAAGATAAAGGGTCAATGGGGATTGTGTGTGCGTATGCATGTGAGAGGAAGACTGCTTGTGATAAAATTTAGTGAAAACAGTCGTAAATGGTTGCGAGAGGGAGGGAGGGTGATAGAGAGATCATGTGTGTGAGAAAGACACCTCGGGAGAGAGTGTGTGAGCATGTGTGAAAGAGCACCGATGGACATACACCGTGTGTGCGCATGTGTGAGAGAGAAAGTTACCGCGTGTGTGAGGGTGCATATGGAGAGTGAAACTACACGTAAAAGATTGTTGTACACATTGATTAAAAATATAAATTGTATCCAAATATTAGGATGGGATCATGATATTTGCATTTCGCATAAGGAATGGTCATTGATCCATCAGACATCTATATTCTATTGAATTTGAGCATGTCTATGTTATTATTCAACATAATTGATACATAGAGGAAGTATTTTGAACTCGAGACAATGCATCGCTTTAGCAATTCGAATATAAACGTGAGTATAGTTCATGGTGTGTGTGTAAAGCACATTATACATACAAAAGTTACACAATGAACATTATAAATAGCTAGCTAGGAACTAGCATACATTTGAATTAAACTTAAGGTGGTTTAAAAAATTCAAATTCAACATGAAGTCCATTCAATTATTTGAATTCAAGATCATGGCATTTGTAAATCATACCTAAATTATAGGGGCACCAATTTTAGCTCTGCTTTTGTACATAATAGCATATATAGTCATGTACAAAATAGATTCAAATTTACCTCCTCCATTCCAAAATAATCGTAGTTATAGGATTTTCAGGTGTCAAATTTTCAAAAAGAAGCGCATAATTTAATGAGGTTTTCAAACATACAAGGTCCAATTTAACGTTGTCTATTTAGCCCAATCCTCAAAGTTCAAGAGTATTCTAGACGTGAATGCTTCTGTTTCAAAATTTCGAATGAAGCGCCAAAACTGCCTCTACTCGCCCGAAACCGCGTGAGACCAATGTTTGGTAGAAGGAAATTACTTTTCTAACTCCGATCCGTTAAACCTACTGGCCCGATGTCCAAAGGTCAAAACCGGGGTTGGTTTGTAACTTCATCTAGACGCCACACAACCGCCTCCCAAAACATTCATACACCATGGCCGCCTAAACACACATGCGCTCAACTGAAATCGCTCCCGCCCACTATTTGGGACACCTAAGATTACCATCCTACCCCCGACCCGTAGTAGGTCCAAAAATTGAAGAGGGGGGCAAATTTGTACTTTCCCTAAATTTCAAACAAGCGCATCCCATCTATTAAAAAAACAAAAACAAGCATGTCACAGGCCGAAACATTGTTCCCCCTTAGCTTCCCCTGTCCCCCGTCCGATTCCCAATTCGTACTCCATGGGCGCCAAAACTACCTCTCCACCAGCCGCGAAACCCCAGCGTCCTCCGTCCGCCACCCCATCCCACCCATCAACTGTCACCCTCCTCCATCAGCCGGAGCCAATACCCCAACATCACCGTCCACCGCAACCGCAACGCCTTCCACGGGTAGTAGTTGAAGCCGAGGCCGAGTTGCCTCCAGGATGCCGACGTGCGCCGTACCCGAGCCAGTTCAACCGCGTCGTCCTGTGCCTCACTTCTGTCGCTCCAACGTCGCCACCGTCCACCGCATCGGAGTTGTTTCCGCTACGCCATCCTTTGTCGCCTCGGATCTGAATCCCCTCCGCCGATAGATGGCTGATATGTCTCCAACATATCTATAATTTTTTATTGTTAAATGCTATTATATTATCTTTTTTGGATGTTTTATATGCATTAATATGCTATTTTATATTATTTTGGGACTAACCTACTAACCTATAGCCATGTGCCATTCTTTGTTTTTTCCTTGTTTTTGAGCTTCGCAGAAAAGAAATACCAAACAGAGACTAAATGGAATAAAACCTTTGCCATGATTTTTCTTGGACCAGAAGACACCCCGGAGACATGGAGATGAAGTCAGAAGAGTCGTGAGGTGGCGTCAAGGGGGAGGACGCGCCCAGGGGGGTAGGGCGCGCCCCCTACCTTGTCGCCTCCTTGGGACTCCTCTGACCTAACCCTTGGCCCTATATATTCACATATAATACCAAACCACAAGAAGCATCCATGAAAACACTTTTCCAACGCCGCAACCTTCTATTCCCATAGATCCTATCTTGGGGCCTTTTTTGGCATCCTGCCGGAGGGGGATTTGATCACGGAGGGCTTCTACACCAACTCTATTGCCGGAGGGGGATTCGATCACGGGTCCACAGCTAGTAGCCGTATGGCTTATTATCTCTCTTTGATTGTCAATACCATGTTCTCCTCGATGTCCTTCGAGATGTATCCGATGTAATCTTGTTTTGCGGTGTGTTTGTCGAGATCCGATGAATTGTGGATTTATGGTCAGCTTATCTATGAATATTATTTGAATTTTCTCTGAATTCTTATATGAATGATATGATATCTTTGTAATTCTCTTCGAACTATCGGTTTAGTTTGGCCAACTAGATTGATTTTTCTTGCAATGGGAGAAGTTCTTAGCTTTGGGTTCAATCATTTGGTGTCCTTTCCCAGTGACAGTAGGGGTAGCAAGGCACGTATTTTATTGTTTCCATCGAGGATAAAAAGATGGGGTTTACATCATATTGCTTGAGTTTATTCCTCTATATCATGTCATCTTACTTAATGCATTACTCTGTTCTTCATGAACTTAATACTCTAGATGCAGGCAGGAGTCGGTTGATGTGTGGAGTAATAGTAGTAGATGCAGGCAGGAGTCGGTCTACTTGACACAGACGTGATGCATATATTTCATAATCATTGCCTTAGATATTGTCATAACTTTGCGCTTTTCTATCAATTGCTCGATAATAATTTGTTCACCCACCATATTATTTGCTATCTTGAGAGAAGCCTCTAGTGAAACCTATGGCCCCAGGGTCTATTTTCCATCATACAAGTTACCGATCTACTATTTTGCAATGTTTTACTTTCCGATATATAAACCAAAAAACCCAAAAAGAATTACTTTATCTTTTGTTTAGTTTCATCTATCTCTATCAGATCTCAATTTTGCAAGTGACTGTGAAGGGATTGACAACCCCTTTATCGCGTTGGGTGCATGTTGTTTGATTTTTTTGTGCATGTATTGGTGATTTATGTGTTGTCTCCTACTAGATTGATACCTTGGTTCTTTAACTGAGGGAAATACTTATCTCTACTTTGCTGCATCACCCATTCCTCTTCAAGGGAAAAACCAACGCAAGTTCAAGAAGTAGCAACGGCCACCACAACACAGTCAATAATTTGGCCATGGGTTCGTCCAAGGATCCACCCTCCTCCAAAACATCGGTTCCCCCGGTAAAAAGAAGAACATCGAGGCGAAATAAGGAGGGCACGACACTAAAAAGCCAGAACTGGTACTCCTCTTCCCTTATTTGTGCAAATCTTATGAGTATGCTTGCATGGTATTCATCCCACAGAGGACACTAGTTGACCACTTCTTCCTACACCTTCTTCCTGATACTAGATGTTCCTAGTAACTCACGATGCACAAGGTTTATCCTCATATACTATTTCACCATAGCTAGAGGTCTGTCGGCCCCCCGGGTTTCAATTCCTGGTCAGTTGATTCCCAATTAAAGGAAACAATCCCCAGCGTAACAGGCGCTAGTCCGCCTATTATGCCGGGAAAGCAGCGCCTCGGTGTTTATCTTAGGGGTGTGTGGGGCCTAGGAGCTGTTGGCGCCTGATCTAGAGGTAGGCCAGGCTTAAAGGGATGGCCGGGGGGCGCTGCCAAGCATGGCAGTGGTGTAAGGTCGAGAGGAGGGCGGGGCGGCGGAGGCGGGGGTTTGGGATGGTGGTCGCTGGCGGTTCGAGAAAGATCGTCAACAGTGACTGGCGGGAGGTAGACGAAGGCCATCTGCCCGTTCCTTGTAGATCGGATGGTTCATAAAAAATCGAATGTCCTATTTATTTTCAGTCGACTGTTATTTTGATAGGACCACATGTGGTGGTCTGCTGGAGGAGTACCTGCATTTCCCAGCCATCCCTGTGCTCATATATTACAAAATCATACGGTGTACAATCTAATTTTGTTTGTCATGCAATGTTGTAGAGCTATCATATGTCTCCTGTCATTTATTTTTCTGCCACCTGCTATCTGTTACTTTTACAGTGCACTAGTTCTGCACACACTTCACCTATACTCTCACTATTGTCTTTTTATGCATGGGTATTTCAGCCTCTACCAAACTATTGAGGGAAGCACGAAATAAAAGAGAGAAGTCGCTCCAGCTTTCTTCGTGGGCAGGCAAGAAATGTCTCAGCACTTTAAAGGTTGCATGTTCAACATATGGAGATGGGAAATGAAGCTCTAGAGTTGATGATCTCGCTCGCCATGAACCACCATCCCAGGTGCTTGATTTAGCTTCGCGGTGTCATATGTGGTTGCATGTTGCATATGGTGTCTAGCTTGTATTTCAAAGGGCAAAGTTGGTCTTTATTAAGATAAGGAAAGATATTTTTTACATGAACCACCATCCCGGGAGCACCAGAAGCCAAATAGCTAGTCAGGGCACTGACCAAGCCAGTGACAAGCCTAAGACAGACATGCATCACCTGCAAGCCAACTAAAAAGCCACGATGGTGGCGAAGCAGCCCACCTCCCACCAGGATCTCAGGTCCTCGATGATCATGCTCACCACTCTAGCCTGGTCTCTAGCTTGTATTCCTTCCAATTTGGTTAAATTGCATCTGCTTAGCTTACACATTATACCTTTGAATATGACACGCCTTCCTGTTTTTGGTACATACTACTACATCAGTCTATTAACCATGTCCTTACATCAAACTAATGTTCTTGTGTATCCCTCATCAATCACTAATGATGAGATAGTTAGGCTCGTGGATTACTGTGACAAAAGATCCTCTTTTAAACAATGCAGTGTCAGCCTCCCCGCATTATTATCAAGAAACAACAATGCTAGATGAAGATAGTCAATGTAGCTCTGTAGTTGATCACTACATTTCCCCTACACTACCATCGTAGGTGCTTGCTCCAACTTGGTAGCGTGATATGTGGTTGCATGTTGCATATGGTGTCTAGCTTGTACTACTAATTTATTGAAATGGCACTAACGATGAGACAATTTTAACTTGGTAGAGTGATATTCGTTGCATCTTACATATGGTGTCTAGCTTTCATTGCTTCTAATTTGTTGAAATGACTTCTGCTTAGTTTACACATCATAGCTGTGAATATGCAATGTTGTGAATATGCAATGGCACTAATGATGAGAGACCTTTAACTTGGTAGTGTGATGTTGTTTGCATCTTGCGTATGATTTATTTCTTGTACTGCTTCACATTTGTTTAAATGCCAGATATGACGAGACACTGTTAACTTGGTAGAGCAAAATTTATAGCATCTTTCATATGGTGTCTACCTTCCATTGCATTACTTTTAATTTATTGAAATACATTCTGCTTAATTTACACATCATAGTTCTGATTAGCTCATATCGTCTTGTTTCTGTACATATTACATCCTCCTATCACACGGTTGTCTAACATCAAAGTTCAGTTCGTCTGTATCATGCATTAATTTGTTCTGAAGAACTAAATTTTTATTCCTTTTTCTTGTCGGCTTGACTTGACATGGCACAGAGAAAGATGAAGGAACATAGAATGACAGGGGATGGTGTTAGTACCCAGGATGCATAGAAACAGTAGTGGAAGAATTATGTAGATTCTCCTTGTAGTGATGGTGCAATAGAAGGTCAAAGTCCACCGAAAAATTGTGCAAACATGGTATCCCGTGCTACACCAGCTGCAAAACAATCCAAACAGAAACTAATAGCTTCCACCAAACAAGCAGCGACAACCCTAGTTGTTGCAACACCTTCCACAGTACCAACAGCTGCATGAGATACTCGTTTGTCAACTCAGCTAGCGGCAAGTTCCCAAGCTCCCTTGCCACCTGACACTACTTCAAAATCACTCTTGACACTAGACGAGTTGGCAAGATCAGATGAACCTTGTGAGCTTCAACAACTAGAAGGTAGTTGCTGGAGTCAAGTTACAGTTGCATGCTTCTTTATATGTAGAATCACAGTTTGATGTACACTAACACTTCCTTTGTTCATTGTTTGACTAGCACCTACACTACAGGAATCAGGAACTTTTCCATCCGCCATGGCTGACAGCAAGGGTACACATGGCGGATGGCAAAGACCTTTGCCGTCAACCAGCAGACGGCAACAGGTCCGGCTGAATAGGCTACAACAAAGGCCTCTTTGCCATCAGCTGGTGGACAGCAAAGATGAAAAGGGCTTTGCCGTCTGCTGGCAGACGGCAAAGAGCTTGGACGGCACACGTGGCAGTTCAGGTCTGTTAAGTGGTTAACGCGTGCTTTTCCATCAGCCAGCGGATGGCAAAGATGAAAGGCCTTTGTCGTTTGCTAGCTGACGGCAAATCTACCAAATAGGCCAGCCCCTAATTGCCACGTTGCACAGGTAGCTGCCATGTGGCAGCTTTGCCGTTTGCTGGGAGACGGCAAAGTGTCTGTATAGCCCCTGTTTTTTCTTAAATTCATTCAATTTTGATAGAATTTCACACACATATATATATACACACACAAACATTTGAAAATAATTTCAACAATAAGTTTCCAACAAGAGATATATACAAGTTTCCAACATTTCCATATATACAATAACTTTGCACCAATAGATATCCAACAAGTTTCCAACCAACAACATATCCAACAAGTTTCCATAAATAAAAAGGAAGCACAAGCACAAGTAAAAGTTTGCAACAAGTTTCCATCAATGCTAGCTTCCTCATCTCAAGCAAATCTGCAAATTAGGAAAGATGAAAGTTAGAAGAAGAAGAAGACTAGCTAGAAGAAAAATAAGAAGAAGAAGAAGAAGCAATCGTCTTCTTTCTTCTTCTTCTTCTTCTTCTTCTTCTTCTTCTTCTTCTTCTTCTTCTTCTTCTTCTTCTTCTTCTTCTTCTTCTTCTTCTTCTTCTTCTTCGTCTTCTTCTTCTAACTAAGGTAGGTAAATGAAGTAGCTAAGCTAATTATAGATAATTATTGAGCTATCCTAGGTTGTTATGCCATTTTGTACCTAAGTGAGCTAATTATGTCATGAATGAAGTAGCTAAGCTAATTATAGATCATTATTTAGCTATCCTAGGTTGTTATGCCATTTTGTACCTAAGTGAGCTAATTATGTCATAAATGAAGTAGCTAAGCTAATTATAGATCATTATTGAGCTATCCTAGGTTGTTATGCCATTTTCTACCTAAGTAAGCTAATTATGTCATAAATGAACTAGCTAAGGTGGCTATAGGCCATTATTGAGCCATCCTAGGTTGTTATGCCATTTTCTAGCTAACAAAGCATTTGTTAAGCAAAAATCTTGGGAAAACTTACCATGATCTGGGAGGTGAAGGGCCGGTCGAGGTTGCGCCACCGTGAGACAGAGAAGGATCGGTCGATCCTTTATGGGAGGCGTGATGCATGAAAGATAATTTGCAATGTTTAGTTAGCATGATGCAGCTGAAATGTGAATACTAGTAACTAATGACCATTCAAATGAAACTCACTGTGTCTGCTATAGCAATCTAGGGCATAGGCGGAGGGGTCTGGCCGGTTTTCTCGCACAAGGACTGCACATTTTGTTTCCACGAGTCAGTCATATGAGTTAGTAATGAAACGAACACTGCGTGCATGATTTGGCTAGTATGCGGGAGAAACTTACCATGAGGATCTCGTATAGGGCCCAGTGACTCGTGTCGTTTCGGTTCCTGTCCGCCTCCAACAGATTTGTTGTCCTCTCCTCCATGTCCCTTACCTTCTCATCCACCTTCCTGGTTGCCTCCACCACAAAATCCTGGGCCCTAGCCTTTATAGTGAGATCCACTGGCCATGGTCGAGGCCTCATCTTGGGAAGAGACTTCGTCTGCCGCTTCTTAATCTCCGGGAGCCTTCTAGTACAGCGTATAAGCCCATCCCCAATGGCTATGTGGCCATGTTTCCTCCCATCACCAGATAGCATCACGAGCTCAGGATCAAAAGGACTCTGGCTTGGGTTGAAGTCCTTGCCTTTCATCTCCTTCCCCCAGTCTCTGTACCTCCACTACAAAAAAAGACACATCCGTGACATTTTGGGCCGATCGAAATTTTTTTCTGTCATACATATGACACTTCTATGACGATAATTGTGACAAAACCCGGTATCATCATAGATGTGGTGGGCTCCTACTTCTATGACAAAAAATCATGACAGAAAATGGGCTTTTCGTCCTCGGCGGGTCGGAGACGCAGCTGCATGACATTCTTTGGGCCGTCCATGAAGGAAAAAACCGTGGTAGAAGCGAGGGTGAGGAAAATTTCGAGGAGTTCCCGGTTACAGTGGGAGGTCGGGGGCCGAGCGATGCGCGTTTCTCTCGTACACGTAGCGCGTGTGTGCGATGCGTTGGCTCTAACTGAACTCGAGCGAGGCGTTGGGCTCTTGACTGAACCCGAGTGATTGCACTGTAGGCTACGCGTTACTGAACCTGAGCGATCGATCGATGGCTATTAACTGAACCCGATCGAGCGATTCCTTCGCTACTGCTGCTAACTGAAGCCGATCGATGCCGCCTCTCTGGATGAACAATGAGCGTTGCGGGTCGGGGGGAGGGTGGATGAACACTGAGCGGTAGCGTTGCCTCTGGATGAACCGGACCCCGTGGTGTGGAGGGCTGGATGAATAGTACATGATGGAGGGGTGGTTGAACATGACCCCGTGGTGTGCTGGAGGGCTGGATGAACAGTAGACGGTGGAGGGGTGCCCGTGGAGCTGTGGTTGAACAGTAGCCAGTGGAGTAGCGCATGGTGGAGGCTGGATGAATAGGAGCCCGTGGAGGCTGGAGGAGGTCGACGGTAGCCCGTGGAGGCTGGAGGAGGTCGACGGTGGAGATGAACAGTATCCAATGGAGTCCCGTTTTGCGGTACGCCACACCCCTCCCGATGAACAGGAACCCCGTTTCGACCGTAGCGCTCCAACACAAGTCTGTTTTGTCCTTTTTGCAGTACACCAAACCCCTCCCGATAAACAGGACCCCCGTTTCGACCGTAGGAGGTCCGTTTCGTCCGTTTTGCGGTACGCCACACCCCTCCCGATCAACAGGACCCCCATTTCGAACGTAGGAGGTCCGTTTCCTTCGTTTTGCGGTACGCCAGACCCCTCCCGATGAATAGGATCCTGTTTCGAACGTGGCCGGTCGAACACAAGGCCGTTTCCTCTGTTCTGCGGTACGCCATGCCTCATTTCCATCGCCTGTTCCGTCCAAGCCCTCCCGATTAACACGACGACGCATTCCATTCCAACCAAGCCGGTTGGCTCCCCATGAACATGACGATGACGTTGTTTCTCCGTTCCGACCCAGCCAATGTACACGAGCCCTGGTCGTACGTATATATGCGCGAGTTGGCGTTCGAGACCCCGCCCGTATGTACACATACGTGGCCGTATTTTCTTTCTTGCACCCTGGCCGCTGTACGTACGTGTACATGCTACGTGCACGCCTCTACTACGACACGTGCGCGCCTCTACGTCGACCAGTATATATGTACATACACATTCGCGACCAGAATGACAATGCTACATACGCTTCGACCAAGTGGGTCCCGACTGTCAGGCACTTCCTTGCGTGCGAAGATGTAGCTGGTGGGTTCCAGCAGTCAGTGGGGCGAATCGTTTTTTTTTGCCTGGACGCACTTCCTTGTGTGCGAAGATGTAGCTGGTGGGTCCCAGTAGTCAGGGGGGAAAGTTTTTTTCACGAAATACGGTGGCCTGTCTGGTGGGTCCTCGCTGTCAGGTGGAGGAATAATTATTTTCCACGTAATAAGGAGGCACTTCCTTGCTGCGACCGTGGACCCAGCTGTCAGCCTCTCCACGTACAGTCCACGTCCGATGGAAGTCATTCCTTGACCATGTTGACCACGCCGCGCCGAGAGCACCAGGGAGGTGGACGACGGCGAGGCCTAGGAAGGGGATGACGGGGAGCCGGGGAAGACGCGGCAGTGGAAGCCTGCGCGGAGAGGAGTACGAGGGTTCACTGGTTCGGGTGCGGTGTGAGGCTGCCGTTGCCGCAGGGCTTGGCCAGCAGTGGGAATAGTAGGGGGCGGTGAGGCCTCCGCGGCAGCACATCCGGCCACGGGAGGCAGGAGCATGCGACACGGCCGACGCTACTTTGGGCGGCTGGAGCAAGAAGAACAGAGATTGAAGAAGCACTACGGCCGTTGGATTGACATCGTACGATCACTTGAGCTAGAATCGTTTATATTGACTAAGTTGACAAAGCCCTCCATCCCCGTCAACTAAGTAGGCCCACAAGTCAGCCTCCCACCAAGGTGGGTCCCAGCTAGCAGGGGGGTAATCATTTTTTTTTGTGTAATAATGAGGCACTTCCGGTGGGCCCGAGCTGACAGCAGGGGGAACGTTTTTTTCGCGAAATATGGTGGCCCGTCGGGTGGGTCCCAGCAGTCTGGGGCAAACGTTTTTTTCGCAAAATACTGGTGGCCCGCCCGGTGGGTCCCTGCTGTCAGGTGGAGGAATAATTATTTTCCGCGTAATAAGGAGGCACTTCCTTGCGGCTGCCGTGGACCCAGCTGTTAGGCTCTCCACGTACAGTATTCTTCCGATGGAATTCGGTCATTAACCACATTGACCACGCCGCACCGAGAGCACAATGGCGGTGGACGACGGTGAGGCCTAGGAAGGGGACGACGCGGAGCCGGGGAAGACACGGCAGTGGATGCCCACGCGGAGAGGAGTATGAGGGTTCACTGGTTCGGTTGCGCTGTCGTCGCCGCAGAATAACAGGGGGTGTGGGTGAGTGGAGTGGAGGGATGGCCTGGGTAGTGGTGGGAGTAGTATGGGGGCGGTGAGGCCTCCGTGGCAGGAGTAGGCGGCATGACCGGCACTGCTTTGGGCGGCTGGAGCAAGAAGACCAGAGGTTGAAGAAGCACTACGGCCGTTGGATGGACATCGTACGGTCAGTCGAGCTAGAATCGTGCATATTGACTAAGTTGACAAAGCCCTTCGTCCCCGTAAACTTAGTAGGCCCACTATACTAGTCCCAGCTAGCAGTGGGACTATTCATTTTTTTGTGCTAATAAGGAGGCACTTCCTTGCGTCAGGTGGAGGAATCATTATTTTGCACGTAATAAGGAGGCATTTCCTTGCATGCGGCCGTGGACCCAGCTGTCAGATGCATGTCGGTCGTTGACCATGTTGAACACGCCACGCTGAGAGCACCAGGGCGGTGGACAACGGCGAGGCCTAGGAAGGGAACGACACGGAGGCAGGGAAGACTCGGCAGTTGTTTCCCACGTGGAGGGGAGTATGATTGTACGAGGGTTTACTGGTTTGTCTGCCGTCACCGGAGAATAACAGCAGGTGTGGGATTGTGGGTGAGTAGAGGGATGGCTAGGCCAGCGATGGGAGTACGGTGGGGCGGTGAGTCCTGCGCGGCAGCACAGCCGGCCGCGTGGAGGAGGGAGCTGGAAGAGCAGAGAATTGAAGAAGCATGACGGCCGTTGGATGGACATCCAAGCGTATATAGGCCATTTGTGGAAAGCCAAAAATCTGTGGAAAACAGCATACATCCCATCTGCCATTATTTCAAATAATTTACAGCCCATTTGCTAATTCTTACGGGATTTTTTGGAGCCCATATTCTTTTTATTAGCATTACAGCCCATATTGTGGCCACGGTTAAAAAATTATAAGAAATTTTGCATATGTCGGTGCGGTTTGAACTATTCTTAATCCTGAAATTTCGAGTCACATTCAGACTGATTTTAAAAATAAATGTATATCAATATAAAATCCAATAAAATGTCCATGCATAAAAATCAATGCAATTTAAAATCTCGAAATGAAAAAAAGATATTTGAAACTAATTGTCGGTTTGATGTGTTTTAAAAATGTACATCCCATTTCTCATTACTGATAGGCCATTTTCTCGGCCAGCCGAATGAAGCTCTCCTCGTCTTGAAAGATTTGCAGCCCAACAGGCGTGATAAAGAGACTTACTTGACAAATCACAAAAAAACAAGACTAGCCATTTTCAGAAATAATAAAAACTACTGGGCTGGTCTGTGGTAAACATAAAATAAAAGGTTGTCTAGACAGGCCAGAGTGTCCCGCATAGCCCAGTTGACACCCTGCTTCCGTCTCAAAAACAAATTATATAAATGCCACTCCAATTATGGCGATTCATAAAAATGCCACTGCAATTTCCAAACTTTGAAAAATGCCACTCCATCGCAAATTCATGATGACATGTTTTCAAATTCAAGTACTGTCATTCTACTCTATCGCAATGCCATCTGTTGCAATACCATCTTATTTTCCCAATCATACACGTGTATGTTGCCTTAGTTATTTCTATATGTATTCCGCTAGCATATAGTTTTACATTCAACTAGTGTTTTTTTGCTGTGTTGTCCTGTCATATCCCTAGCTCTTACACCATACTCCCTCCATCCGGATTACATGTTGCCGAAATGGATAAAAAAGGATGTATCTAGAATTGAAATACGCCTAGACCCATCCATTTTTTTCAGGATGGAGGGAATACATGTCAACATGTCATGCCTTTCTATTCTTCAGTACCTATTCCATCTCTCTGCTGTCGCATGTTTTATAATTAAAGCACCATTCTTCTATACAAGGCATGCAAGGGGAAGACGACTATGTTAGAATCTAAAGGGTTACAAACAAGGCCTTTGCAAAAGATCCAAACGCCAGGAGATAATAAACCAACTCCAGTTTTTATAGATACTGCTCCAACACAGAGAAACCCAACTCCTACTGATAGTAAGCAGATTCCAGTGGCCAAAGAACTAGTCCGCTCCAGTCCAGCAAAAGAATGTGAACTCCATTCTAAGAAGCACTACCAAAAAATACACTTCCATGATGATACGTGTTTGTCACAGTAGGTCGCGTTTTTTGTCATGCATGTACATCCATGACAAATTTATGACAGAATCAAGATAGTCATACCTGTGCTGTCGTAGAAGTGTTCCATGACATTACAAAAATTATCATCACGGAAGTGTCCACTTCCATGACGATAAATCGCGCGTCATAGAAGTGCTTTCGTCAAGAGTGACCGACACGTGGCATCCACCGTAACGAAACGCCGTTAAGCTATCGGGTCGGGTTTTGAATCCGATAACCCGTTAACTGCCTCGACCAAAGGGGATTTTCCACGTGTAAAATCATCATTGGCTAGAGGAAACACGTGTTGGTTCATCGTTGGGACATATGTCATCCACTCATTGGACGGAAGGCGCCTATGATACGTCGACACGTGGCACGGCCCAACAGAGGCCCATTCCTGTGAAAAGGCCGGCCCAGTAAAAATTAGCAGGCCAGCCCATATAAGGCCTACTTGTGTCAGGTCCATTTAAGCCCACGGCCCATACGAGATGTGCCAATTCGGCCCGTCAACGGCCCGTTAAAGATTTGTCACCATTGCAGCCCATTGTCAGTTCAAGCCCATTAACAGCCCGCTATATATTTGGGCTCAATATCGGCCTGGTGAGATTTCGGCCTGTTAATTCCCATTTAATGGATGGGCCAATTTTCAGGATGTACATCTTTCGGCCTTTTAGCGACCCATTTAAATGTTGGGATAATTTCCGGCCCGGTGTGTCTTTCAGCCTGTTGACGGCCCATAAATCTGATTGGCCATTTGTTGTCGGACCTGAGTTTCGGCCTTTTAGCGGCCCATTTAAGTGTTGGGCCAATTTATGGCCCGGTGTCACTTTCAGCCTGTTGATGGCCCATAAATCAGTTGGGCCATTTGTAGTCGGACCTGAGTTTTGGCCTTTTAGCGACCCATTTATGTGTTGGGCCAATTCCTGGTCCTGTGTGCCTTTCGGCCTGTTAACGGACCATAAATGAGTTGGGCCATTTGTAGTCGGACCTTAGTTTTGGCCTTTTAACGGCCCATGCCCGTCATGGTCCAATACCAGCCCGGTTTATCTTTGGGCCTGCTAAAGGCCCACAACACAGTTAGGTCATTTACAATACGACCTGACTTTCGGCCTCTTAGCGGCCCATGGTCTTCATGGTCCAGTACAAGCCCGCTATCTCTTTCGGCCTGCTAAAGGCCTACAGTATAGTTGGGCCATATGTAGCCCAAACTTAGTAACGGCCTGTTAACGGCCCATGAAATAAATTGGGGCCACCTGTTGCCCACTTCGATGTCGGCCTGTTAACGACCCGGGAGGTAAGAGGGCCGACCATTAACTTTCGGCCTAGTAACGGCCCATTAACTTAATGGGCCCACTAAAGTTCGTACATGTCTTGAGGCCAAATTAGATAATTTGAGCCCATTACGATGAGCAATTATGCACAGGACCAAAACCGATCAAGCAAAGGTACGGCATACAGGGAATAACGTTGCACATCCAGCATATATTACAGGAAATTACATCCACTGGGCAATCCAAGATTGATGCCAGTGCAAATAAATGAGCAGAACCTAACCATCTACAACGTCACAATCTGCAACCTCAGCACATATGACGCCCATAAGCATGTGGGCAAGTTCTTTCTGCTTTGCTACACTGTCTCTGAAAACATTGATCAGTTGTTGTGTCGCACGACTCTGCACCTCTGATTCATCCACCATTTCCATCATTGCTTCAGCCATTAATTGGTTCATAAACATACATTTATTCCGTTGCATTCGAGATAGAGGATACTGAACAGATTCAGATGGCGATTTTGGCAGGCTTGTATTATTGACAGTGGAGAGTGTCTCGACCACTGCAACATAACATAAATTAGGACGGGAGCCAAACAGATTAATCATGAGTTATTGCCATATTACCTGGCCTAGATTTACTGGAAAGAAACAATGGGGTTGCCTTGCTGTTTTCAGAGTTTGTCTTCTTATCTTCAGCAGCCTGCACAAAATTAACACACTATCATTGCTATCATTGGCCAAGTCAGATAATAGGAAAGCAACATTGACACAACGAACGTTTGGGCAACTAGCGTACACCAAATTAACACAATATGGCACAACTATCATCAGCCAGGTAAGGTAGCACGAAAGCAACATTGACACAATGAATGAATGGGAAACCAGAGAAGCACTACAATTCAGTAATGTGCGTGATATGAGATAGTACATTCATGCAACTCAGTATGCAAAACTACCAGGCAGTTTTCCTTACAAAAATCAACAGTGGCGCCTTTAACATTTTGCTACAACTAATTTTAGATTAGATAAAGGTTAGATTCACACCGATTAACAAAATACATGTTGATGTAAAAATATAGTGATATACAACAGGTACTTACATCAGCATTGGAGCACAGAGAATTCCTGCAAGATATTTTCCTCGAATACGATCCCAATGGAGGAAGTCTTCTATCGTTTAACCTTATTTTCTAAAAGAGAGATGGGTAAGAAGCATGTAGAAAATATGATCAAAATGCTATAAAATTTTATGATGCGAGGATACGCACACACTTCTTAGAATGGAGTTGACATTCTTTTGCTGGACTGGAGCGGACTAGTTGTTTGGCCACTGGAATCTGCTTATTATCAGTGGGAGTTGGGTTTCTCTGTGCTGGAGCAGTATCTATGAAAAATGGAGTTGGTTTATTATCTCCTGACGTTTTGATCTTTTGCAAAGACCTGGTTTATAACCCTTCAGATTCTAACATAGCCGTCTTCCCCTTGCATGCCTATATAAAAGAATGGTGATTCAGTTATAAAACATGCTACAGCAGAGATGGAATAGGTACTGAAGAATAGAAAGGCATGACATATTGACATGTATTCCCTCCATCCGGAAATAAATGGACGGGTCTAGGCGTATTTCAGTTCTAGATACATCCAGTTTTATCCATTTCCGCGACATTTAATCCGGACGGAGGGAGTATGATGTAAGAGCTAGGGATACGACATGACAACACAGTAAAAAAACACTGAAAACCAACTGCAGAACCAAAGTATTCAAACCCACTGATATGAGATAGTACACTCATGCAGCTCAGGATGCAAAACTACCAGGCAGTTTTCCTTACAAAAATCAACATTGTGGCCTTTAATCATACATTTTGCTACAACTAAATTTAGATCAGATAAAGGTTGGATTCACGCCGATTAACAAAATACATGCTGATGTAAAAATATAGTGATATACAACAGGTACTTACATCTACATTAGAGCACAGAGAAGTCCTACAAAAATCTTTCCTCATAAATGATACCATTGCAGAAATTCTTCTATCTGTTAAGCTTATTTTCTAAAAGAGAGATGGGTAAGAAACATGTAGAAAATATGATCTGCATGCTATAAAATTTCATGATTTAAGGATACGCACACGCTTCTTAGAATTGAGTTGACATATTTTTGCTGGACTGGAGCGGACTAGTTCTTTGGCCACTGGAATCTGGTTAGTATCAGTAGGAGTTGGGTTTCTCTGTGTTGGAGCAGTAACTATAAAAACTAGAGTTGGTTTATTATCTCCTGGTGTTTGGATCTTTTGCAAAGGCCTTGTTTGTAACCCTTCAGATTCTAATATAGTCGTCTTCCCCTTGCATGCCTTGTATAGAAGAATGGTGCTTTAATTATAAAACATGCGACAGCAGAGAGATGGAATAGGTACTGAAGAATAGGAAGGCATGACATATTGACATGTATTCCCTCCATCCGGAAAAAAATGGATGGGTCTAGGCGTATTTCAGTTCTAGATACATCCTTTTTTATCCATTTCAGCAACATGTAATCCGGACGGAGGGAGTATGGTGTAAGAGCTAGGGATACGACAGGACAAACAGCAACAAAACACTAGTTGAATGTTAAACTATATGCTAGCGAAATACGTACAGAAATAACTAAGGCAACATACACGTGTATGATTGGGAAAATAAGATGGCATTGCAACAGAGCACTAGAACAGCACTTCAATGTAAAAAACATGGTATGGCAGACAGATGAAGTACATACTGATGAATAACAATGCATAAGATATTCAGAAGCATGATGTCCAAATTAAGCAGATGGCATTGCGATAGAGTATAATGATAGTACTTGAATTTGAAAACATGTTATCATGAATGGAATAGGTACTGAAAAACAGGAAGGCATGACATATTTACATGCATGATCAGCATTCTATGCACATGGCATTGCAATAGAGTAGATACACTCCAGGACATTATATGCATGTTGTACCCATATCACAGGCCAAGTTTGAGCAAGGACCTTGTGGGGTGAAGAGGATTCATCATCTTTCTGCAAGTCTTCTGAAGAACTGCCTTTACATGTTCCATCATATTGAGTATCATTGACATCAAGTTTATTGGCCTTTACATTACTCCATGAGGTTCTTGTGGATATATCAGTGTGTGCAATTATATCTGACATGCATGGAAGACAACTAGTAGTTAGATTTATGTAAATGAATGCCTGTAGGAGACGACATAAATAGTAGGACTGGGGTTAACTAGCAGCAATAGGTCTCATAAACTAAAGGGAGAACATAGATGAAAGCTACAGAATATGTATCGTTTGTACTCGAGATTAACTAGATGGCACACAAAAGTATTAAAGAACAACATAGGTAATACTAGAAGTGGTATAATACTATAATCACTAGCCTATGGGATAGCATTGGTTGATGGATGATAACTATGGAACAACGTTACCTAAAGAACAAGTATCTTAGCTGAACTATGGAACAGCGTGAACTCCTGAACAAGACCCGTAAGAGATCAGCATGAATATACAGTGAAATATGATGATCTATTTTCCGTGCTTAGATGAATAACAAAGCCATAAATGTTGCACACAAGTAAGATGAGGGTACAACCTATATGGCTGCCATCCATAGGAGTGAGCATCATGTGCTGACTTGTCGATGGCCCTGCAGTTGTTGTGGCTGTCCATGTCGCGAACGCGCATTCGATGCAGGGAACTGTTGAGTGGGGACAGTAGCTCCCTTCTGGTGTATGCTTCCCTTGTTGGAGCAGCTGCAGTGAGTCGGAAGACGGTGTGTCTGAAGATGCAGATAACGCATAATGTTAAGAACGACATATCTCTTTGATATGAAGAAATACACTAAGATCAACAGCAAGGTACGAGAGTGGTCACACGTCTATTGACTGAAGACTAAATTGGGGTCACATGATTTTATTTTATTTTGGTACTGTCCGATCTACGCTGGATGGCTTGATGGCCGTCTTGTGCCTCCCGGCTGACACTGTTCGGAATCTTCCCCGAAGAGCCAGCGACCAACGACAGAGCAGCCTGCCTCCGCTGTCTGTGGCCCCGGCCAAAACCCCGCTCCCCGCCCCACCACACTGCCGTGGTTGCGCCGCCCCGAGCCAATCCACAAAGACTCCCTGTCGGTGTCAAAACCGGCGGATCTCAGGTAGGGGGTCCCGAACTGTGCGTCTAGGCGGATGGTAACAGGAGATGAGGGACACGATGTTTTACCCAGGTTCGGGCCCTCTTGATGGAGGTAAAACCCTACGTCCTGCTCGATTAATATTGATGATGTGTGTTACAAGAGTAGATCTACCACGAGATCAAGGAGGCTAAACCCTAGAAGCTAGCCTATGGTATGATTGTTGTCCGTTCTACGGACTAAAGCCATCCGGTTTATATAGACACTGGAGAGGGCTAGGGTTACACATAGTCGGTTACAATGGTAGGAGATCTACATATCCGTATCGCCAAGCTTGCCCTCCACGCTAAGGAAAGTCCCCTCCGGACACGGGACGAAGTCTTCAATCTTCTATCTTCATAGTCTTGCAGTCCGGCCGATGGTGATAGTTCGGCTATCCGAACACCCCCTAGTCCGGAACTCCCTTAGTAGCCCCTGAACCAGGCTTCAATGACGACGAGTTCGGCGCGCATGTTGTGTTCGGCATTGCAAGGTGGGTTCTCCCTCCGAATAATTCATAGAAGATTGTGAACACCAGGATAGTGTCCGGCTCTGCAAAATAATTTCCACATACCACCGTAGAGAGAATAATATTTACACAAGTTCAATCTGCTGACGTATTTCGTGGCATGACGTCACACCACTACCAAGCCTTTACTCAAATTATTTTTATTATACCACCTCAGCGCGTTTAGCGAAGCGGTTTCCTTGGCACGTCTTTGTCGAAGCAGAGATCGTGTTCCCCTTATTCCGAGATTCCCATTAATATGGACGTGGGTAACCCAACCGCGCCCATCGCCACGCCCCCTCCATCGAAGGCGGGTTCCAAACGGTCACGGGGACGGCTCTCGGTATTCTTCCTCTTTATAATGAGACCAAGGCCGGTTCTTTTTCTTCAATCCTCAATCGAATCCGCCCCTCGCCCCCGAGTTCCAACACCCAGGGCTCCAGATTCGGGTACCTTCGACCTTCGACAATGTCCGGCTCCGACCCACGGGGCCGGTGGATTCCCTCCTCCGTCATGGAAGAAGACGTGTTAAAGCTGAGAGACGCCAGGTACTTGACCTATGAGATTTCGCATAGGTTGCCTGCCCGAGGGCAAGTTATTCCTAATCCCGAGCCCGGCGAGAGCGTTGTGTTCGTGTCTCACCTCCGTAGGGGTTTAGGCTTCCCGATGGACCCCTTCGTGAGGGGGCTCATGTTTTACTATGGGCTGGAATTCCATGACGTGGCTCCGGAGTCCATCCTCCACATCTCATCATTTATTGTCGTTTGCGAAGCTTTCCTCCGCACTACCCCTCACTTCGGCTTGTGGCTCAAAACCTTCAATGTGGAGCCGAAGATGATCGAGGGGCGTCAGGCAGAGTGCGGAGGGGCGATTATAAGCAAGAGGGCCGATGCTCCATGGCCCGAGGGCTCTTTTCAAGAGGAGCTCGCCGTGTGGCAACAGGAGTGGTTCTATATCACTGCTCCCAGGGGCAGCAGGCAGAGGCCGCCGCCCGTCTTCCGCTCGGGCCCTCCACAACAGTTGACGTCATGGGTCAACAAGGGGCGTGACTGGGGGCCACCCAAAGACGTACCCCTTTTGCAGGACCGGATTCGAGGCCTCCAAGAAAGGGAGATCAATCTAGTCGCACTAGTACAGGTCATGCTGATCCGGCGCCTACTACCATGCAAACGTCGCCCCCTCCGCCTGTGGGAATTTAATCCGGAGGGGCCACGAGCTCTTCAACACTTCATGGGTTTGACACCCATGGAGATGTACAAACTGTTCTTCGGATCGCAAGAGATGCGTCCGGTCTTGACCAAGGACGCTGGCCTAAGCTGCAATCGCCCGGATACTCAAGTAGCCCTGTGTCCGGACACACTGTCCACTTATTTATCGTGGGTTTGCCCTTTAACCAGCTATCCCTTGGACAGGAGTGGATAGCGCTAGCAAAACTGATACGGTGTCCGGCCCCCCTCCCTGAGACCACGAAGGATCCCGTGTTAATCAAAATGTTGGAGGTTGCGCCCTCGGAGGAGGGCGAGAGGGGGAACATGGGAACTACCACCTCTGCCAAGGAGGCTTTCAGCAAGGGAGGAATCAAGAGTCCCTCCTTCCAGGGGGAGAAGAGGACAGCTTCCGAAGACCCAGAGGCCAAGGCCTCGAAGCGGGGAAAGAAATTTGTACCGGAAGGTCCTGTGCCGGGAAGAGCCCCGGCCGCACTGTCTCCTCGGAGGAATCAGCCCTCCAGCGAGCCGTAAGTAAAAAGGAGGAATTTTGTAATAGTGGATACCCCTGCTTAATTTTTAAGGGTAACCGAAGTTTTCATCTTGTAGTTCGGATCTCAGCCCGTCTCAGCACAGCTCAACTTCGGGGGACCTTCGTCCGGAGATGATGGAGAGTGAAACGCCTCCATCTGCCGCTCCATCGTGCGGGGCGGACGACCCTGAGGTGTTGTAGCGGACGGTCTCCCCGAGTCCGGCGGGGCCAGAGAGTTCGGCACCCATTGGAGTACGGCCGGTGGAGCTGCAGGATTTACTTAAGAGAGCGTCCATCTCGGAAGATCACCGCACATAAATGAGTATGGTTATTGAAAGGATCTCGTCTGCCGAGAGCGGGTTGTATGAGGCCGTCAAAAGCATGCTGGCGGGCTTTGAGGTATGCAAAAAAGAACATACCTTTTGACAGTTTTGCACATGAAGTGCGCCCTGTATAGATAGTAGCCCCTGAGACTTGGTATGCTGTCGAAAGCGATAGCGTGCCAAGGATCATAATCTCAGTTATAGAATGCCGCCTTTCCTATGCAGGTGGCGGATTGTCCGGTGGCCGGCCGGACTGATGGATTTGCCGAGCTGAGAAGGCAACTCGACGTTGCGGATGCAGACATCTCGCTGGTCAATAAATGACTTGATGAGTCACAAGGTACGTGGTTGCTCCGCGGTCGCCTAGTAAGGGAGCTGACGCCCATGCCTTACAATTTGTATGCTTGATGCAGATGGTGCTGCTGCTATGGAAGGCCTTCAAGCAGAACTTGCTCGGGCCAAGGAGCAAGCCAGAAAAAGTGAGGCAGCTGCCTCGAAGGCAGCGGAAGAGCTAGAAGCCGAGAAGGTTGCTCACTGCTGAAGCAGGGAGGAGATGGCCGGAATGGCCGTGAAATTAAAAATTGCTACTGACCGCCAGGAGGTTCTTGAAAGTGAACGCCGAGCGGAACAAGAGGACCTGAAGAAGGCCGACGCCAAAGCCAAGGATGCCCGTAGTGCGATGCGGGCTATGAAGGAGGAACTGTGTCAAGTCCAACACATTGTGGCTGGAAAGCCCTTTATGCTGCGCAGGAAGTTCACGGATCCGAAGTATGCTCAGCTGGGCCGATTGTATGGTGCGGAGGATCCTTATCTGGACTTGGCAGCGAGTGCGGTGGACGCAGTCGTGCACTTCCGAAGCCAGAAGGATCACGAAATGGAAGAGCTTTTCTGGTCTCAATTCCATAGTCCGGAGCGTCAACTTCCGCTGAGTGATCGGCAGGTTGAGTGGGCTGAGCTAAATAGATTGTCCGAACTTGCCATGACGGATGTGGTCACTCATCCGTGGCCGGGAAGGCCCAAGCTGAAGAGTTATTTTGGCTTGTTGCAGCAATTCCTTGGGGCGGTGCCGCGTATTGGGGCGATGAAGCGGTCGGCGTGTATAGAAGGTGCACGGATAGCTCTTGCCCGTGGTAAGACATACTAGGCCGAGATGGATGCCACCGTTGTTGCATCCCGGGGTTCAGATAAAAGCCGGTTCCCCACCGAGCACTATTTTGAGGAAGTCCTGCAGGGCGCTCGTTTAGTAGTGTCGCAGTGCTCAAAAAATGTTATGTTTGAATGACATGTATGATTTCTGAGATCATGTTTATAATACAATATCTTTTTATACTTGCGAGCTCAAGTATTGACCTATCTCCTGTGCGGCCGTATGTTTATGTATAATCTGAAAGATGGCAGTCTTTGGCTTCAGCCCCCACGCACATGGTGTGGGGGTGTTTGCAAAAAGGAAAATGCTTTTTCACACTTAATCCAACGTCTTGGTCCTTTTAAGGAGGTGATAGCGTAGCAAACTAGGCAACCGGACTATAATGCTTTATCACTTTCACTTAGCCATAGGAGCTGGAATGTGGGGCTACTATATAGCCCCTGGCGGCACCGCTCATCTCCGAACTCGGGGTGCGTATGTGCCTGATCGGGAAGCGGTCCTTCGTCAAAGCGGAGGAATTCTAAACATTCCAATGGTCGATCGAGTGGTTGACCAGTCTCTCGCTATATCATGACAGTCAGTTTTCGGCTTTCTCTACTGAGGTGCTCGCCCGGCCGAACCGGGGCACAATCGCAGTAGTTCTCCTGGTGCCGCGGTAGCCGATGATACGGAACGTAAGGCAGCAAAACACAGGAGCCTGGCAAACCCAACATTTGACCAAAGACATGATTCGGAGCTGATGCATATAAGGCCTAACTCGAGACGCCGAACACTCCCTGAGGTGTTCGGTCTTTATGATACCGGGCAGAACAATGCCCTAAGCCCCTAATGTCCAGGTATAGACAGGGACTTCTGACGCGGACGATGCCAAAACGCCAGCCTCCTCCTCGGCTATGGTAGGAAACCGGGGGATGTGTATCAACAAGAGATAGTAAGAAAGGTTTACGCAGGGTCTTAATCTGAAAAGAATCCTTGCAACGGGTCCCTGCTGCACGTCTGCGCCTGTGTCTCCGTTGTGTTGTGTCCTGGACGGGTGTAGCACGTGCTTCATCTGTAAAAGAGAAGGACTTAGTTTCTAAGAAATATCATGCAAAAGTTGTGTTAAAATAAAGTATAATTTGGTAGATAAAGAAAGTTGAGCTTTATTGGCTCTCATTGTTGAAACGTGCCGCCCCTTATAAAGGGGGTATGCAGCTGGGAAGCCCCTTGTTTATTTATGCCGGACTCGCCTAACCGTGTCTGAGGTCTGAATGACCTGTGTTTTAGGGGCCTTGACCTACAGGGTCGGAGTGGCTGTCGAGGCAGCCCCACGCTCTCCGTGATCGAGGAACACTCGTAGTTACTCATTAATGAGATTTATGCCGCGTGGACCGGGCATTGTAAGTATAGGAGACGTGTAGTGTGGTATGGTGTTAAAGCGGGCGAAAGCTTTGCGTCTCAGTAGTGCTTGATGGCCACTGTGTAATGGGGCGCGACGAAGAGTGATCCTTTCACGACGGCGGTTGTCGGATGAACCGAACACAACCTCTAGTGGTACGAAGCCCGTATAATTGGCTTAAAGGCCTGGCGTCGCTCCTTTGAAGGGAGTGTTGTTATGGCGAATGTTGGTAGGGTCTATCCCCATTCTGCAGACAGTGTCCTGATATGGCAGGAGCCGCGCTTTGTTGTCGTGTTATCACATGAAGTGAGTTCATTGTTTTGACTTCTAGTGGGAAAGTCTTCTGTTTTTCGGAGTGCTGCTTTTGGGGTTCGTCACTTTCGCTTGGTGTATCGATCCCCTTGTGTTCGGCGTTGAGTCGGCCGTACTGCTTGAATACCCAACAATCTCTGTGGGTATGGTTTGCAGGCTTTCCGGAGGTACCATGTATTTGACATAGTCTGTCTAGAATCTTGTTTAGGTTGGATAGCTCATCATTGTTGTCCTTGAGGGACATCGTTTTGTTGTTCGGCCAAGAGTTTTTGAATCCGGCGTTGACCGTCATACTGTTTGGGCCATTTTCCTTATTCCGGCGTTGATCCTTTCTGTGTCAAGATTTCCCATTTCCATCCCTGACTTCAGATGTACTCGGGTCGCTGGTGCTGCGTCTAGCCAGCCAGCTGTCTTTCCCTACGCAAAAGCGGATCATGAGGCTTGTTAGTGTGGCCATTGTTCTTTGTTTTTCCTGGCCGAGGTGTCTGGCGAGCCATTCATCTCAGACGTTGTGTTTAAAGGCTGCTAAGGCTTCAGCGTCCGGACAGTCAACTATTTGGTTCTTTTTAGTGAGGAACCTGTTCTAGAATTTGCGTGCTGACTCTCCGGGCTGTTGAGTTATGTGACTTAAATCGTCTGCATCCGGAGGGCGGACATAAGTCCCTTGAAAATTTGCTCGAAACACATCTTCAAGCTCTTCCCAACTTCCAATGGTATTTTCTGGGAGGCTTTTAAGCCAATGCCGAGCTGGCCCTTTGAGCTTGAGGGGTAGGTATTTTATGGCATGGAGATCGTCTCCTCTGGCCATATGTATGTGTAGGATATAATCCTCAATCCAGACTCCGGGGTCTGTCGTTCTGTCATATGCCTCTATGTTTACGGGTTTGAATCCTGCTGGAAATCCATGATCCAGTACCTCGTCGGTGAAACATAGTGGGTGTGCGGCGCCCCTGTATTTGGGTGTGCCGTTGTCTTCAAATCTTCGAGTTGTGTTGCTTCCTGGAGTCTTCTTTTTTGGCCCATAAATAGATCTGACTGGGTCATCCTTTTTCCGAGGATATTTATGCTGATCGTGTGCCGGTTTCTGTGCGGCGCCCCTTGTTGCTCTTGGCCTGTCATCTGGTCGTCTATCCGGCCAGGCGGCTTCTTTCTTTTTTTGACTGCGGGGGCTCTAAGGCCTCCTCGTCAAATTCGGGCAACAGCTTGCACTTCGGGTAGCTCTTTGTCTGGTGACTAGCGCCATGTTTATCTGCGCTGTTGAGTACTTTGCTCCATCTTATTCTGAGTGCGTCCTCCGCTGTTTTGAGCTTCCGCTTTTGCTTCTTCAAACTTCTTGCCGTGGCGACGAGCCTTTTATGAAGATTTGTATGCTCTGGTGATGTGAGATCATCTTCGCCAGGGATGGGTTGCTTGTCCAGTTCATCATGTTCGGATGGCTGCTTGGTGGCATGTGCGTCCTCCACTGCTCCGCCCTGCTCTAGGGCCTGTTCCGTATGGGTGCCGCTTTTATCGAGGCCGGTCTTCGGGCGGCGCTTGCGTCGCCGTTTTGGTTGTTTGTTGGGGGAGTTGTCCTTCGCCACGTCCCGTTTTTCCTCATTATCGCTTCCTTTTGGTGTACCCACCATGCATACGTCATGAGTTCGGTGGCTTTCCCGTGCCCGGTAGGCGCTGGTTCTTGGTCGTCTCCGTCATCGTCGTCCGTACCGTCGATGTCTTCGGAGTCATAGTTTAGCATGTCGGTTAGATCGTCGACAGTGGCCATTAATTGGGTGGTGGGTGGGCTTTGAATTTCTTCATCATCCGTATCCCAACCGTCCTGGCCGCAATCCGGCCAGGGCTCTCCTGATAACGAGAGACACTTTAGCAAACTCAAGATGTCACCGAAAGGTGAGTGTTGAAAGATGTCCGAGGTAGTAAACTCTATGATCGGCGCCCAACCGGATTCGATTGGTGAGGGTGTGGGAGGTTCGGAGTCCGGCAAGGAGTCCGGCGCCTTGGAGTCATGAGCTATGTGAGGGACAAGGTCAGTGTTCGGCTCTATCGCCGTAGAGGTTGCAGCCCCCGAGGCGGCGTCTAGCCATCCGTCCTCGATCTGCGCAGCCGGCTCCGAATTGTAGGTCGGAGCGGGCTCAAGTGTGGCCTCCAGGGTACTGTCCGGCAGCAGAGCTAAATCATGCCCATCGTGACAGCGCGACACACTCGGCTGTGGCTCGAATCCATCGAGGATCAAGTCCCCACGGATGTCGGCCGTGAAGTTCAAACTTCCAAATCTGACCTGACGGCCAGGGGCGTAGCTTTCGATCTGCTCTAGACGGCCAAGCGAATTGGCCCGCAGTGCAAAGCCGCCTAATACAAAGATCTGTCCGGGGAGGAAGGCCTCACCCTGGACTGCGTCGTTAATGGCGATCGAAGAAGCCATCGAGCCTATTGGCGACGACATAGAGGAACTCTCAATGAAAGCACCAATGTCGGCGTCAAAACCGGCGGATCTCGGGTAGGGGGTCCCGAACTGTGCGTCTAGGCAGATGGTAACAGGAGACGAGGGACACGATGTTTTACCCAGGTTCGGGCCCTCTTGATGGAGGTAAAACCCTACGTCCTGCTCGATTAATATTTTTGATGTGTGTTACAAGAGTAGATCTACCACGAGATCAAGGAGGCTAAACCCTAGAAGCTAGCCTATGGTATGATTGTTGTCCGTCCTACAGACTAAAGCCATCCGGTTTATATAGACACCGAAGAGGGCTAGGGTTACACAGAGTCGGTTACAATGGTAGGAGATCTACATATCCGTATTGCCAAGCTTGCCCTCCACGCCAAGGAAAGTCCCCTCTGGACACGGGCCGAAGTCTTCAATCTTCTATCTTCATAGTCTTGGAGTCCGGCCGATGATGATAGTTCGGTTATCCGGACACCCCCTAGTCCGGAACTCCCTCACTCCCCGTCATCTAGATCCGGCGGCGGCAGTACCTTCAACCCACGCAACTCTAAAAGATAGCCATCTAAGCGCTGCTTCCGCGGTGAACTTGCGGCCCCGCACCCTTACGTTAGACACCAGCCAACCGGCAGCCTAGGAGCTCCGCCACCTCGAGGGGTGCTGCTTCCCATTGGGAATCGATTGGCCTAGAATAAAAATTCAGACAACTGATGCCTAAATAAAGTGATTTGAGATGAGGGTGCAACCTATCTGGCGGCATGGTGAAGTAAGCAGGTCCAGCTGCCGAGTCAGTGAGGCCGGCGCGGTTGAGGTGGCGGCCGGCGGCAGGGAAAGAGCAATGTCGCGACGGTCGACGACTACGCGGAAGCAGCGCCAGGACTCTGGATAGATCCGAAGTTGGAGCCGCTCCGGCGCCGTGAACAACGGTGGGGGTGAGTCGGGTCCGGTACGGTTCACGCGGCCGTCGTCGAGGCAGCACCAGCAGCACGGAGTAAGAGGCACACGGCCCAGTGCACGACGACAATTGGAGAGCGTCTCCGGCATTAGGGAGGAAGGCGGCTGTGAAATTGGTGCGGTGGGGGGCGCCATGGAGGTGGGGCTAAGGTTTCGCGGCTCGGGAGAAGGGAGCTTCCTAGGAAGAAGATGATTTGGCGCCCATGAGGTATGAATGGGGGCGGGCGGGGGGAATTGGGAGGGAAGTGGAACCACATCTTACGGACGCATTTGTCTGAAATGTGAGGGGGAGTTACAGTTCTACCCTTGCCTATAGGCTTCTCGGCTTTGGTCTGTGTACTGAGCGTCGGGGATAGTAGAGTAACTTTGCTTCTCCCAAAATAGTGGGCGGGAGCGATTTCGGGCGAGGAGGGCGTGTTTTGAACTATAGTGGGCGCGAGCAATTTCGGGCGAGGAGAGCGTTTTTGAAATAGTGGGCGCGAGCTATTTCGGGCGAGGAGAGCGTGTTTTGCCGAACATGGTTTATGAATTATTCGGCACATGTCATTTCGACCGAGGGGAAGGCGCGCTTGGATGAAGTTACGAACCTACCCTCGATGTACAACGGTCCAATTGATGCGTGCCCCACATAGGACGGTAATTTCTCGTCTCCCATTTATTTGCTCGGGCGAATTCCACCGATCAGAGAGGATGTTTAACAGTTTGTTCAAATTTTGGGATAACGAGCATCCATGTCTACCTTACCAAGTCGATTCGAATCAAATTTTGAAATATTAGCTTGCCACTTCTTTTTTAGATGGAGAGATGATGCTCGGGAGTAATGTGTTTTTACATGCTCGTTGCTAGCGATTTACTATATGAAAAATAGTTTACCCACTCAAAAACACAAATCAAACCCAAAATGAAATATCTCGATTCAATGAACTAACTCGTTCAGTAGGTCAAAATAGTGAACTAAATCCAAAATTGAACACCTCAATCAAGTAACATGTTGTACAGTATTATAGTACTCCATGAACATGTTGAAAGAAAAATTAATGAACTTGTTTGATATACGCATATACCCATTCATGTGTGGATTGCAGACAACATGTTCTCCAATTTAAATATTTGAATGCAAGTTTATATTGAAACATGGTTTATATCAGTCTTTGATGCACAAAACGCGACCTCCCCCTCTCCCGGACTCTTGTTCTCTCTCTCTCTCTCTCTCTCTCTCTCTCTCTCACTCTCTCGCCGACAATCTTCAATTCTGTCACATGCATCCGACACAAAAACCTTGTTGGTCCCTCTCCCTTTCTCTCCATCTCTCTCTCTCTCTATCTCTCTCTCTCTTTGTGTCTGTGTGGGGGGGTCTTTCTAGTTCGCATTCATATATACACCATCTATAGGTCTCTCTCGCTAGTCTAAGCTAGATATCTTGGGTGCACTCATCGTACGCACACAAATTCCTTGGCTCTTTGCCTGTAACCCTCTCATGCACCACTATGTCGTCTCGGAGCTCTTCCCCCCCCCCTCTCTCAAACTCTCCATCCACCTGGGTCACACATAGACATGCATATCTTACTCGCAGTCGATAGGCCCATCTAAAACTCTATCTCTCTCCCTCGTTCTCTCTCCATCTCACACGCACACACACACACAATCTCATGCCCAGCTAGCCAAGTATGATGGTGTCTCACTCAATTGTAGGCACACACAGTCCCCCTATATGTATATGACTAGCTAATCTTAGTCTCCATCACAAACATGTGCATGGTCTATCTCGATTTCTCTCGGGGCATCTTTCTATCGCGCACGCACTCCCTCGATCTCCCACCCATATAGTCCCCTCACGATCTCGAGGGGATCTCTCTATCACAAACACACCCTCTCTCCCTCCCCATGCGTCCATGCCATCCATGTGTCCCTCCCGACATTTTTTCCTTGTTGGCAAGACCTCTATTGGACATGTGCTACAGGGGTGTCTCTCTCTGTTGCAAACAATCACACACTATCTATCTTTGTGTATGTCCTTGCCTCGCTTTTCCATCTCAGAGATGCATGCGTGATATGTTCGCATAAGAAACGAAAAAACACACACTCTCTCTAATTTATCGTTTGTTGTCACTTTCTCTTTCACACACATACTCCTTTTGCACACTTACTCATTCTCCTTCACACGCACTTGATCTGTCTCGACTGAGGCACTGTCCTCCGTCCATAGCATATAGATTTATTGAAAAGTCAAACATCACAAAGTTTGACCATGTACGTGGAGAAAAACAATTACATCAAGTACGGAAAACATATACCATTAGATTCACCATGAGATGTAGTTTTGTATGATGTATCTTTGGTATTGTAGATATAAATAAAATTTGCGTAAACCTGATCAAAGTTTCCAAAGTTTGACTTCTAAAAAATTTACATGCACTGCATTATCGAGCGGATGGAATATCTCTTTCCCCCTCTCAGCTATCTGACGCACCACTCAGCCTTATCGGGGCTCCTCAATCTCTCTCAAACGTTATTGGTCAGTTTGGTTCGTGACCTGACCCTCATGCCTTGATGGCCGGTACTGCCTGGTGTGGACGTGAGATGTAAAATATTTCTGCCTGGCCAGGCTTGTGTGGTGCTGAAACGTTTGGTTCATGCCTGGGCCATGCAAAGCATCAAAGTCCCAATCAATCCATGCATCAATTATTTAATGCTAATATCCATCCCTGTTGCTATTTGCCTTATGGCCGCACGACTAGGCACGGCCAGGTATTCAAAATCGGTCACTTGGGCCAGGCTACTTGCAGTGTCTGGAGTTCAGCCAGGCTAATTAAAGTGCAAGGGAACCCAACCCAGGCGGGCTTTCTTTTTCACAGGGTAGCAACTAAACAAGCGTGCATGAAATCCAGCCACAACCCCAGGCCACACAAAAGATGCTCACGACGCAAGCCAAACTGGCCTTATATCTTCCTGGTCCACACATACACATGTCTCGCTCGCGCTATACATATAGACCCATCCAACACTCTCCGCCCTTGTTCTCTCTCCATGTGACATGCACCCCCCTAAGTACCATAATCCCTCACTCCATCATAGGCTCTGTTTGGATCCATGGGTTAGAGTTAGTTTGGGTTAGTTTGGAGTCAAATAACCCAAAAAGATCCAAACAGGAGGGTTAGTTTAGGTTAGATGCATCTAACCCATCCAAAAAAACTAACCCATCCGAGAGGTGCTTATTTGAGCTAGTTCATCTTGGGACCACTAATAAACACTTTTTTCTCTCGCTCTCCCCGCAGCAGATTCCTCCCCACTTCCTCGAAGCTTCTCGTCCTCTCCCTCCCTCCCTCTCGCACCGACCGTGAAGGTGCCTCGCCGTATCCGCGCTCCATCTAACACTGCCATCCAAACACCTCTTTACTTAGAGTTAGTTCAGGGTTAGTTTAGGGTATGAATCTAACTCTAACCTCTAACTGAGTTAGAGTATCCAAACAGGGCCATAGGCGCAAGCACTCCCCCCCTCCTAAGTATGATTATCTCTTACTACCATGAGGAACACATGTATTGTCTCCTTCCATCCATATGTCTATCTCGATATCTCTTGGGGCATCTTCTATCGCGCACACACCTTGTCACTCGATCTCCCACCCATGTGGTCCCATCACGATCTCCAGGGGATCTCTCTATGACAAACATACACTCTCTCCTCCCCATGTCTGCATTTTCTCTGTACGTCTCTCTCGACCTCTCTCCCTTGATTGTCAGACCCCTCTTGGCCACATGCTAGGGGTCTTCCTCTCTCGGTTCCGAACAACCACACACTATCTCCTCACCTTGCCTCCATTGTCGAAGATGCATGTGTGATATGTTTGCATAAGACACGCACGCTTTTTCTCTACTTTTATCGTGTGTTGTCCATGTCTCTTTCACACACGCACACACACTTTTTTCCCTCTCTCTCTCTCTCTCTCTCTCTCTCTCTAGGGACTCTATCACGTCCATAAGCATATGGATGTTTTGAAAAGTCAAACCTCAGAAAAGTTTGACCAGGTATATGTGGAGAAAAACATTTACATCTGGAACGATCATTAGATTCATCACAACATGTACTTACTTCATACTATCATTTATTTTTGGTATTGTAGATATAAGTAATTTCTTTATAAACTTGGTCAAAGTTTCAAAAGTTTGACTTAAAAAAATGTTGTAACTACATTATCAAACGGAGGGAGTAGCTCTCTCTCTCTCTCTCTGCTATCTCTCACGGGCCTCCCCTTTCACTCGAACTCTCTATACCGACGGATTATACGCTCACTGTGTCAGTGTATAGCTTCGTATATTGTTTAGTTGACCGGTCAACCAATCCACATGCTGCGTTGTTAGCTCGTGTTCTGTAGGTGTGCTGGCCCATGTGGCAGTGGGTGAAAATAAGTAAACTAGAGGCCCATCTGACACACGGTGAAGTAAACAAAGTTGAAACCACTCGGGGTAGCACCCCGCACGCTAGTAAATTGAGGGCGCATTGAGGACAAACTTCTTGCGCGCGAAGGATGCACTCGCGCACAATTCACCACTGCGCGGCGGCATGCACAGAAGGACGCACTCACGCACACCCAGCACACAACACACACCAGCACACGTGTACACCGGCGTCGCCGCCGGTTGAGATGGACAGAAAGGTAGCCAACAAGCGGAGGCGGCTCGAGCCAAAACCGCATCCGGCGAGCCTGGACTTCATCAGCAGCCTCCCCGACGACATGCTACTCGTCATCATCGGCCTCCTCCCCACCAAATCTGCCGTGCGGACCACCCTGCTCTCCCGGCGGTGGCGCCCCCTCTGGTGCTGCGTCCCCCTCTACCTCACCATCGACAGCTGCCTCTGCAACGGGGATTGCAAATGCATGGCCGCGGTCTCCAAGATCCTTTCATCGCACCCTGGGCCAGCCAGATGCCTTGACATCCGCATGTTCAGTACCAACTGCAAGGTCCAACCCAAGTTCGACGAGTGGTTCTTATCCCCCGCCTAGATCAGCTCGAGTAGCTCAACTTTGAAGCTGGTTGATGACGCTCTCTGCCGCCGTCCGCGCTCCGCCTCACGCCAACGCTGCGCCGCGCCAGCTTCAGCTCCTGCTATCTTCCCCAGATTAATGCTGCGCCCGCCCTTCTTCTCCCTCAACTCAAGAAGCTCGACCTCTTCGACGTTCTCATCTCGAAGAAGGCTATGGAGCACCTGCTCCGCAGCTGTACTGCGCTCGAGTACCTTCATCTTGAGCAGATCCACGGGTTCATTAGCCTCCACATCGCCTCGACGAATCTCCGATGGATTTATGTGTCTTGCTGGCCCTGCAACAAGACATCAATTGGGAAGAGATCATTCCAGCTGTTCCACGTTATGGTCATATTCCTTGAGAGATTGCTTGTATCGGATATAGAAGGTCCAACAAAAATCAAGGTCATTGACGCGCCGAAATTGACAGCGTTGGTGTACTCGTCTGCAAAATTCTCTGAACTCTTTATTGGATCCGTAATCGTTCAGGTACAGCACTCATCTTCTTCTCCGTCTTCTTGAAATTCACATTTTTAAATTTCTTCTTGATGTATTTACGACCGTCTTCCAGAAAATGATTCCCACAAGCTTGACCCAGTCCATGCGCATAGTGAAGATCTTAGCACTAAAATCTATTGGCCCTAATCTGGATCAAGTTGTTGGATTCCTTACATGCTTTCCGTGCACGGAGAAGCTACTCATCGAGGTGAAACTTCTTTCCTATAAGTAAACGGTAATCACAATGTAGCTCAATTTTTTCGTAATTTTCCAAAATTACAATGACAAGTGTAGTGTTCAAAACTGCATCTACGCACTGCACCGAAACAAATGTTTTTAGTATTTTTTTCTCACGTGATCACCTGCATCGTGTTTATGTTGTACTACTACTATAGTAGCCTAGGCTAGTCATAGTGGAAAGTAACTTAGACTACTCCAGTAACTCTATGGTTACCCTAAGAGCAAGTACTACCTCCGTCCTGGTTTACTCTTCCAATTTTGTAGTATCAAAATTTGACCATAGATTTAACTGACAAAATGTTAATGCATGTCACTAAGAACTATATCATTGGATTCGTATTTGAACATAATTTCAAATGGTGTAATTTTTAGTGACATGCATTGGCATTTTCTTAGGTAAATCTATGGTCAAAATTTTATACTAAATACGAGGTAGTATTCCCTCCGTCCCAAAATTCTTGTCTTACATTCGTTTAGATATGGATGTATCTAACACTAAAATGTAACTAGATACATCCATATTTAGACAAATTTAAGACAAGAATTTTGGAACGGAGGGAGTACAAAAGTGGGCGATGTAGGCCAAAACATGTGCCAAATTCACTTGTGATGCATTTGGCATCGATGCCCCTCCATTTCTCACCTGGTGCCCCAATCTGGATCACCTACTTTGCTCCGGTGCCAAATTCACTCACCCAATGAAAAAACACTGCGTGGGAGAGAGAGAGGACTGAGGCAATAAAAAACACTTGTTTGGGAGAGTGAGAGGCTGGTGTAGTTGGTTTGATTGATTTGTTTATACATGTGGGTCTGTGTGCACAGCGGTGCCAACTCTCTCACATCGCGAGAGCGGTGCCAAAATCTTTTGATTTGACATTGATGCGTATTATGTGGCATACTTTTGCAAAATATGGCATGCCACATAGTGGAAGGCAACAAATGCCCAAGCTCTTCACGTGCTCCTAGTTAAATGAGAGGAAACAGTGAGAGAGAGAGAGAGAGAGTGAGTGAAAAAATATCACTAGCCAGCCAACCCTATTGTATGAGCGAATGATATTGGTACCTCTTGATGACACGGCAATCTTATGCAGCCAGCTGCTCTAATATGTTCTCTTCTTTTGCAGATAAAAAAAGACCCGAAAGTGAAAAATGTGTTGCACTATAACAATCTCATCGAATGCCTTGATGTCCATCTTACAGAAATTGATTTGATCGACTACCGAGGCAGCACATCTGAGATTAAATTGGCCAGGTTCTTTGTTCTGGAGGCAAGTGTGCTCAAGGTAATGAGGTTTGGCGTTCTATGGCGCAACAATGAATGGCATGCTGATCACCGCAAGTGTCTAAGACTAAATGACAAAGTCTTCGCAGAAGCTGAATTTGTTTTTGAAACATCAAGTGGCCAGAGACTCAAAAACTTGTCATTAGTAACTTGTCAGGGCGGTGGATTTTAGTTTCTATGATAATGCTGCATCCACCTAAAGTAACGAAAGTTCTTACGTAAACTTCCTAGTAATTCCCTCTTCCTAGGTGCAGCATTACTCCTAACATTTGTAATATCAGTTTAAAACTTGTAATATTGTCGTGTCCTATTCCTGCGTTTTCAAAATCCTGCGAATCAAACAGGTCCTGAGTTGGTGATGATGTTGTGCCTCCCATCTTTCACCAATAGCCGTCGGATATAGATCTGACGCATACAAACCAAGCTTCACCATTTTTGCAAAAAGATGCCCGTACTTGTTCCCTATTTACAAACAACTCCTTGTCTCTCACAATCAGCCTTATCTCCTCCCCACCACATCTAGAAGGCAGTGGAAAAATTTGGCGCGATGGCCGCTGCCGGAGCCGTCCACCCCCAATCTTGGTGTTCCGTGCAATGCACGGGCATCTACGCACGGGAAATTATGTGAACAGGGCTAGTTGTAAGTAGGCTAGCTCTACAGCCATGATGATAGTGACTGCAGACGTTTAGGCTGACTATGGTATGCCGAACATGGCGCCTATACTCAGGTGTCATCTCCACTGCAGGGTCTTGTCACTTCACTGTGAGGAGCAGCACATAATAATTTGACCAACGGGTAGTACAGTGGTAGTACTAGTAGCACCACCATCTGGATTTAGGAGTACTACCACGTCCATCTGGATTTTAGTATTTGACTAGCAATATCTAGTAGTAATGCATGTCACAAAAAATGTACTACTCCCTCTGTAAATAAATACATGGTGTTTTATTCCTATCGGTGAGAGAACTTAATGCTTTTTGCTAACTACTAATATGATTACATGCAATGAACTAAACACTGCATGTCATGTTTGGTAGTCTCAAGTCACTGAAAGCATGCATGGCCCACATCTCTCATTGGTTGATATGTCACGAAATAAGAAACAAGGAGGGAGTTAATGCACCGTGCCTAAGTGTTTTGGGATTATTTGGTTTTCGTAATGTGACTTACACAACATTTTTGTTTACATGCATTAACATTTTATTAGTTAAATCAAAGGTCAAAACTTGGTGCAAAATGCAAAGGGGACCAATAAACCAGTAAACATCAAACTTCTCTCGTTTGGCCCTAACTAGTGGTCCGGTGAGATGACTATACTGCACCGGCACGGAGGGGGACGCAGCTTCATTGACTTACGGCAACTGCCTTTGCGTGAATGACACGTGGGCCCAGGGGGTGGCTGGCCCACCTATCATACAGCCAAAGGTAGGTGCAGTAGAGGGCCAAGGAGTAGTACGAAATTCTACGCACCTACGCACGCTAACCAAGGGCAAGAGTGATCACTCGAATTGCAAGATCAGTTGACCCATGGAGGCGATGAGCGCGAGCATCAGCCGGCTGTGCCAGATGGTCCACGACGCCAGCCTACGGCCCGACAACGAGGAACGTCTCTAGGTAGTATTGCTTGAGGCCGCCAGGGCAAGGGGCTGCTTGGACGACAGCTTCGTCTCGTTGTTCGACGAGGTCCTCGTCGGTTTCCTCGACAAGTTCACCGTCGTCAAGAAGCTCGCGGACGACTTTGATGTAAGCCTCCAGCCAACGCGCCCAGGCTCTGTGATGCCTGCCACCCTCAATAGCCACTATGGTGACAACCTCCTCGACGCACTGGTGGCCCTGCGACTGCCCGCCGTCGTGCCGGAGAATGTCCACCTCAAGGTCGCACTCGCCGCACAGCGCCTGGCGCAGCAAGACACCATCGACATAATCACCCACGTCTACGCGCAAATTGTCCACAAGGACTACTAAATGCAAGAGGAGGACGATAGGACGCTGGCCTTCTTGGACTGCAGGGCAACCTTGGACGGCACTGTTCAGAAGCACGTTGAGCTCGCCGCCAACGCCGCTGCTCCTCACACGTCGGTTGGTGACCCGGCACACTAGGGCGTGAGGATGTCATTGATACTACGGTAATTATCTTACCTTTCGCATCAACTTCATAATTTTCGTACATACTCCATGCATGAACGGCGCTAGAACCAAACTTCTCATTACTGTAGGCAAAATCGTTATTTTCTATCTATCGATCGCGCCATGGAGCAGAACCAAATTTTACAAGTTACGAGTTCAAAAGGAAAAGCCTACTGTGTTCGCGTCGCACCCCCACACGGTTGGTCCGGCAAGCCGCTCAAACGGGAAAGCGTGCGGTGTTGCATTTTCACTTACAAATGGGACCGCAGTTGAGCAAACCGACTATCGGCAAACCCCCACCCCGCCCACCATGCGATGGCTGAGAAAACAGGAGGGAGAAGAGATGGCTGTAGCACGAACTCCAAGAAAATTGGTGTCGGATGGGACTCGTGTTGGTGGCGTGTGCCGTACTGCTAGACGTGAATGCTAGTTATGGCCCATGCCAGCCCACTATATCGAGCCTATATCGAGGTACGTAGAACAAATTTCCTGCAGTCTGTGCTCAGCCCTCCTCTATCTCTCTTCTCAGCCAGCCAGCGGACGTGCAGAGCCCATCGTCTGTTTGCTCACATGCGGCCCCACATGTCAGTGAAAACGCAAGAGGACCCAATGAACCTGCACATCTTTCACCTCGACATGCTGGTGATGAAAAACAAATCCAAGAAAGATCTTCAGTGGCCGCTTTTGGAGTTACTCAAGAGTGGTAAGATTCTATTTACAGTTTAACCCAAGATGCAGATCTCATGGCTTCAACTACCACTCTATTTTCTTTCATGACACGACCTAGATGCTGGATGTCCCACGTGTCGGCAAAAGGAGGAAGAACCCGACCAAATCTTCGGTTGTGCTCTCGGATTAGACTAGTTGTGCTAACTTAAAAATTTTATTGTGTACTCCCTCCGTTCCAAAATATTTGACTTCCGTTTGTCCAAAATGGATGTACATATATACTAAAACATGTCTAGATACATATATATTTTGACAAATAGAAGGCATGTATTGTGCAACGAAGGGAGTAGAATGGATGCAAGTTTTTGTATTGGGAAGAAGAGTACATCCATATATTGATAGAGCACAATTTAGTAGATGTTCTATCACTTTTAGCTAGCACAAAGGCTATAGATGAGATTAGTGAACTTGTTGAATGTTGATACTCCTACTTGGTATGCGTGCTGCTGCTTAGACGCAGAGAAAAACCGACCGGATGGAGTACTAGAACAGAGGCTAGACATGAGACTAGATGCAAGGAAGCAACGTCTACTTCTTTACACTCGAAGAAGAAAGAAGCACGCAAGATCGAACCTCCGCAGATCAACAATGATGCATCGATAAGGCACTAATCCAACTTACAGGAGTAGTAAAATGTATTCTTATGGTTCTTGTTTTCTTTGGTCTTGCTTTTCTAGTCAAAATTATCGTTGCAATTCGTGCAAAACGGAGGTCTGTTTGGGGTCGTGCGTTGCAGTTGGCCTTACAAGTGGGACAGCAGTTAAGGAAACCGACTATCGGCAAACCCCCACCTCGCCCACCGCGCGATGGCTGAGTTAGAGAAACGATGAGGTTGAAGAGATTGCTCTAGCACGGACTCCAAGAAATATGGTGTCTGATGGAAGTCGTGCTGGTGGCGTGTGTCGTACTCCTGGACGTGAATGCTTGTTTTGGCCCATGCCACCCTACTACTCCTACTACTTACTATATAGTACTACTAGTATCGAGGATTCAAGGTGCTGGTTACGTATTAGAGTATAATATGGCTACAGTAAAAACACCCGCACAACGCGCGAAGCATGTGAAGCTAGTACAAATAGTGTACTACTATTGTTGATTGGCATCATCCGATAACCTGTTGCAATGCACGTACAATTATGTATTCGGAAAATATTTTTTTGCCTCGTCGCACCACTCACTCACAGAAGCGACTCGAAAGCCATTAATAAATTTAGTAAGTTTATCACAGGAATATCATTTTATTACATACAATAGGTCATCAACCCACATCGACAACGAGGATACATTATAAATACTAAAGTTTTCACCACACAACAAATAACAAGCAATGAAATGAACTTCAACTCTACCATTCCTCGGCGTTGGAAACGCTTGCTTTGAACCACAAGTGATTCTCTGGGACGGGCCATCCATTGTCGATCTGGAGACCAACGCAGGCCTGATCATCCAGGCTGAAGCGGCCTACTATATCAGTACCAGGGTAGGGAACCACCCAAATGTCCAAGGTATAGACACAGTTGCTTCTCATAAATGGTAGTAACGTTGTGTCAACGGCAGTTGGATAGCCTTTCACCATCATTGGATAGTTTTGTCCAAGGAAGAGCGAGTTTTCTCCAAGACTATCAATTCTGTACCAGGGAGAAGGAGTTGGCGCTAGCACACTAGTATCCATCCCGAATACCATGCAACGGGTGTTGGAATAGGTCCGGAGAGTGCGACCATGGGAGACTACACCTGCTTCCTTAGCAGTAACATCATCAGTGGGCTGTATACACACGAGAAGAGGTGATCCATCAGAATTAGTTGCCAGGCGCCAAATAGTATATGGGCGCTGCTCATCCTCATGCTCGTGATCATCACCATCGTCATCTCCCCCTTGGTTATAAAAATCTTCAAGTATAGGAGGTGGAATGTTCGTAGGACCTTGGAAACACAAGAAGAAGGTTAATTAGTAAAGGGAAACTTGCTAACTCGCATGCATGTGGATGAAACAATTATAATTACAGTGGAAGACAAACGTACCGAAACAACGACTCCATGCAAAAACAGTGCCACGAGTGGTGGCAGCAAACACAAGGCCCTCGTATTCAATTGCATCACAGTACTCATCCGTGTACAGAAACTAATTTTTGAGCAATGTCCATTGAGTCAAACTAGCAAGGACGGCAACAAGGTTGTCGAAGATAGCAACAATTCATAGTTGTTGTAATTCCAAGAGCGGTTGGGAACTCGAGAAATTGCTATCTTCCGTAGAAGACAGTCACCATGATTGTATTTGAACGTGCGTACAATACCGGTGTGCTCAACCTCTGGGCAGTCTGCTGAGATTTTTGGAAGTGGAACCCAGTCACGAGTGTACACATTCACAAGTTCCCACTCGAAGTTGGACCCAATGTAAACAACCCAATCTCCATTTGCGCCTGCCCAAGCCTTGCCCTCAAGCGATGGCATCTTAACATCATATGTATCATTATCAAGCGGCATCAACTTGCACAGGGCGAGGCCTCCATCATGACGACGCCAGTCATCAGGGTCATGACGAAGAAGATAGGGGAGATCAAACCGCTCCTTGACTCTTGGGTTCCTTGTAATGATGTTATTAGTTGAGTCAAGAATGGGCTTGAACGAACCTGCCATGCTAGCCGAGGTGATGATGTTGCACCGATCAATGAGTTCCTCCACCACGTCATCTTTCAGATCGGGGCAATAATAACGGGGTCGTTTCCATCCTGTACCCTCCATGGAGAAGATGATCGAACAATGGCAGAAGAAAGGGTGAAGGGCTGAAGGAAAATTGAGGAGGGAGAGGAAGAGCGTGCGTCAGCAGTTCCAAATCAAGAGGGAAAGGTGAAGACTCGGTGGGCGGTTGCCAGTTTGCCACGGTTCACGAAGGGGCGCCCCGGCCTACACATCGGTTCGGAAATACTCCTACTACTCGCCGTCATCTCACTGATATGTTGGAAAGGGACCACATGTCAACGAAACATGGTGTGTAATTTCTCATGCAAAATGCGATCTGGCCGCGTTGGCCCGAGGTGCCGCATTAGTTATCGACCTTTACTTTTTTAATGGCGTGTCGTTCATTTTTGAAGCACGACTAACTGGTACTGTACGCAGAGAAAATATAAACTACTCTACCACTACTCCACCTCCAGTACTAGTAGTATGAAAAAGATATATAGGCTGGAGCTTCAGCGCTTTCGTGTCAAAGGGCTGCCCACTTGATTTTCACACTACCACCCTCTCTCCAGATCTAAAATTATGGCCCCTCTCTCCCACCTCACTGGTGGTCACAGATCTGCCGGGGAAGAAAAGGACACGCAGCGTTGACGCACTTGTCGTCGACGAGCGAGGTCACGCACTGACGACAAGGCCGTCCTCTCAGACCTAGCGCCCGCGCTGGATGGCCTCCGTCCCCAAGCTCGCTGCCGTAGTGTGTGCGGAGGACGGCGACCACGAGCGAAGCCACTTCCCGCCGACCCTCAGGTATGCTACCTCTTTTTGAACCATACCCTTGTTCTATTGCCCCATCTGGCACGTCGTTGCATGTGGATCTTTTTCCACTCCACCATCTTCCCAATTTGCTATCCTCTGCTCGGCTCGCCACGCAGACGAAAACCATAATTTGCACTATTAAAGGAAACCCTACTTCATGCAGACTAATCCATGTCTGGGTTGAATAAGGAAAGGAAAGGATAATGTACTGTCCAAGAGAGTAGGCATCGAACCCGCATCTAGGTTGAAAAGGGGAAAATCAGTAGCTAAGGAACGAGTCTCGTGTCTCTTGGTTGAAGAAGGGTAGAAAGGCATGACAACGCAATAGAGAATGACCAGGTCGATCAGTTTGTTGTCCTCACATAGGAAAAAGGTGGCTAAAGAGAACAAAAATGGGACGTAATCCACATATGCTGCCTGGATATTTGTTGCTCTGGGCAACCATACCTCCCTCACCACTATGCGTCTGTGGAGGTACATCATACTGGTGCGCCCACTGTCTGAATGGGCCTCCCATGCTCTTATTGCCACTTTTTTTGTTGTTAGTATAACGCCAGCAGTCAAGTCAAGCAATGATACTGCTAAAGTGAAGCCACATTTAACTAATGCCGCTCTCAGTCTAATGCCACCGATAAAATTAAGCAATGCCATTTAATGTCACTGGATTATTTCAGGGTTAGCTGTTGATTGTGGATGTATTGTTACCTTTATATTTCGTCTAATGCCACTACTATACCAATGCTGAAACTTGTTACCTTTACATTTTGTATTGTTAATTCTTATAGAAACCTTCCAGTGCTAGAGTTTATTGAAATCTGTTAAGTAAAACCATTGTACTGTACCCTGTAATAAACTAACTACTCTACTATTGCACTAGCCACTGGATTAGTGTATATTTTTAGTATTCGAATGGTGTAGAGTTCACTCAAATTATCCCGGTAAAGCTAGTCACACCTTTGTTAAAATTAATGTTCATTATGTTATCGTAGGAGGTCTGCATGTTTGTCTCTAATGCCTGTCGACTACATACCTGACATCATGATGTAATGTTAAGTCATTTCCTTTTGTACAGTGTCACTGAATTGTCAAGGCGGTGATGGCATTTTATTTTAGTAGAACTACACAAAATTTGCTTAAAAGAAGAGGAAATGTCAGGAATGGCTCAGTTTTTCAGAAAAAACTATGTACGCCTTCCTGACATCAGCCGCTGTTGCTTTATTTATTCCTTCAAACAGGTTGTTAGAAATAGTCTTGCTACCTTCTCCCATTAAGAAATTGGAATGCTTATATTTGTGAGTCTATGCTTCAACTAGTGCCACTTTTATAGTAATCACACTTTCAATATCTATGCAAACAGGGATGCTCGATTTTAGTGGAGCTGCACAAAAAGTCCAACTGGTTCAACATTAGGAGCATGTTTTTTTCCAAACCTTGCGATGTTCATTACGAAGGTACATGGTTTGCTACTATCTTGCTACTCTTTTTGTACTGTCATTAGATAGTAATACTAGTGGTTTGCTAGCTGCTTGATATGTTACTAGCTGCTTGATATTTGTGCAGACAGAGATGTCTCCCCATTGCTATTTGGCAAACAAACAAAGTGTCCGCAATTTTGGTTGAACTGCACAAGAGAATAGTACAGTCACTGCATGCAGTGCCATTTGAAAATAGACACAAAGATTGGATAGTCACTTCATGGACTGTAGAAAAGTAGTACTGTACTATTTACTGGCCAACATTTGGTGCTTCATTGCTTTGGTCTGATTATACAATGGGCATCATTTTGCCTAAGTTAAAGTTTGTATTTCGAAAATAGTCTTGCAGTGTGATCGAGAGAAGACCAAATCATATTGCAGTGGATGTTCCTCCATCATTTGTGGTTCATTCTCATGGTTCCAGCTGTTGGTGAAACCACTTACGTTTGCAAGAGGAATTGTAGACTTCACAAACAAATTTGTCTTGCAGTCTGTACTGAATGTTGGCCAATAGAACCATCCATGTTAGTAGGAAGAACAAATGTTTTTTCTAGATCTTTGATTTTGGAGCTACATATTTGTATATGATCTGTGAATCATTGAGATGCATTAACATGTTGATCTTATGTATGGGAATCGTACTAGTTAGTTTTAGTTGCGACGCAAGATCCAAAGTGGCTGATCTTTGCTTTTGGAGCTACATATTTGTATATGATTTGTGAATCATTGAGATGCATTAACAATTACTTATTTCTGTTTGTTCAGTGTTTACAAGTTACTAATTGATCACTAGCTAGCCTACAAATGCGCTCCTGGCAGTTTTATTTGCGACGCAAGATGCGAAGTGGCAGTTTTTTGAATAAAAATGCCTACCTCTAAAGAAACTGACAAGCTACACTATCGATCCTACACGGATAAAAATGCCTACCTCTGAAGAAACTGACAAGCTACACTATTGATCCTACACAGATAAATAGCGGATCATGCACGTACTACCTCCTTTCCGGTTTGCAGGGCTCAATTCAAGAAATGACCTATTTGATCCTACACGAATAAATAGCAGATCACACATGTACTAGTACCTCCTTTCAGGTTTGCGGGGCTTAATTCAAACCTCTCACCAACCAAGGTACTCCCTCCGTCCGGGTTTATTAGTCCCGTGAGCAAAGCAACAAGACCAAGGCATGGCAATAATTAATGGCATGCAGAAGTTTAAGCCTAATTAACTCCAACGATTTAAGTGGCTGCATGCGTGCCCTCGGCTGCGACTCGTTGCATGCTACTTCGTGTACTGCCAGCGAGCGATTCTGAGTACCTGCATGCAGCCGACCGTAAGGTAGCTAACTGATACGAAAAAAGATACGCTTTAATTGTTGCGGGCTTTTTAAATCCGTGGAACCATTATTGACAAGGAGGGAGATGATTCGAGTGCAGTTGTTTGACCGCCATGCCGGCGTGCGACCTAGACGGGACGGGACGGCATAGTCATAATTTCAGTTTCCCTAGTTTTCCACGGCAAGCTGGCGTGCTAAGCCATTATGCATTGAATTCCGATGACTGTCGCACTACCTTCCCCCTATAAGTACTATTTCCCGGCCTTCTCCGGTGCCACCGTGACCCAACTCGCCATATCTTCATAATGCCCCACCGGCCCGACATCGCTCGCCACGTCCGCCATGCCCTCGCCCGTCCGCGGTAGGCGACGCCGGAGGTGGTCACCGCCAGAACTAGTGTTCGGTTTTTCACCGGAAGGCAGATGGAGGGAGGAGGCATTCTATCTGTCTTTAGATGGCAATGCACAAATCGAGGAGTTGTTGGAGCGCAACCTCATGGCGGAGGAGCAGCAGTTGTTGGAGCGTGACCGCCTGGCGGAGGAACAACATATGGCCGATTTGCGCCGCCAGCGGGACATGGATCAGCAGCACACCGACGCTCTGAGTCGCGAGCAGAGCGTCCGCAACTGGGCCGACTATATGGAGGCCGGCGCCCGGCAAATAGCCCTGGAGGCTGTCGGGCACGCACGCGTTCTCGACGCCGATTTTTACTACCAGCTCATCAAGTGGGTTTCCCGCTTGGAAGCCGAAGCTTCGGTGGACCACGTCGGCATGGAAAGGGCCAACCGCGCGAGCAACGCGCCCTATCACACCTCTGGCAAGTCCGAGGCGAGGCACAGGACGCCTGTGCCGGCGTTTAGCGTGTACCACAGATGGCGGCCGGCATCGTCTAGTTAGCTAAGAGTAAGTTAGTACTTGTGTAGTGGGAGTAGATAGTTAACTTGGCTATGATGGTTGTCAACGTGGATGTTCAGTACTCTATATGTGGATCACACCTGTTACTTTACTCTGAATGTTGAACTTTCCGTTTGAATGGATGGAATGAGTTGTTATTTTTTTAAATGGGTTGTATTTGTCCTCCACGGGTTTAGAGGCTGACTTGTGGGCCTAGCAAGTTGACGTGTACACAATCAGGAGATGATTGTACGTGGAGAGGATGACAGCAGGGACCCACCAAGGTCAAGGCAGTACGCAAGCAAGTGCCTCCTTATTTAAAGCCAATAAAAAAATGGCTCCTCCTAGTGGATTTCTGACATCTGGGCCCCATTCCATTGTCAACGTAGTCAATAAACGAGAGAATTGCACAACGAGCGGCTGGCACCAGGGACCCAGCAGCTCGCCCATTTATTTTTGTTTTGGGTTAATTTGATAAATGCCTCCGAGAAATGCCACTGCAATTTCCAAACTTTGAAAAATGCCATTTCATGCCATTTCTAGTGGCATTTTTCGAAGTCTGGAGTGGCGTTTTTCAAAGTTTGCTAACTACAGTGGCGTTTTTCAAAGTTTGCAAAAATTGCAGTGGCATTTTTCAAGGTTTGGAAATTGCAGTGGCATTTTTATGAATCGCCATAATTGGAGTGGCATTTATCTAATTTGTTTTTGAGATGGAAGCAGGGTGTCAACAGGGCTGTGCGGGACACTCTGGCCTGTCTAGATAGCCTTTTCTTTTATGTTTACCACAGACCAGCCCAATAGTTTTTTTTCTTTCTGAAAATGGCTAGCCCACTTTTTCGTGATTTGTCAAGTAAGTCGCTATATCAGGCCTGTTGGGATGCAAATCTTTCAAGACGAGGAGAGCTTCATTCGGCTGGCCGAGAAAATGGCCTATCAGTAATGAGAAATGGGATGTACATTTTTAAAACACATAAAACCGGCAATTAGTTTCAAATATCTTTTTTCATTTCGAGATTTTAAATTGCATTGATTTTTATGCATGGACAATTTATTGGATTTTATATTGATATACATTTATTTTTAAAATCAGTCTGAATGTGACTCAAAATTTCGGGATTAAAATCAGTTCAGACCGCACCGACATATGCAAAATTTCGTATAATTTTTTAACCGTGGCCACAATATGGGCTGTAATGCTAACAAAAAGAATATGGGCTCCAAAAAACCCGTAAGAATTAGCAAATGGGCTGTAAACTATTTGAAATAATGGCAGATGGGTTGTATGCTGTTTTCCATAGATTTGAGGCTTTCCACAGATGGCCTGTATACTGTTGGATGTCCAATCAATGACCGTCGTGCTTCTTCAATCTCTGCTCTTCCTACTGCAGCCGCTCACACAAGCGTCGGCGGGACTGCCTGCTCCCTCCTCAACGCGGCCGGCCTTCGCACCAATCTCCCGCGCAAGCCTCACCGCCCCACCGTACTCCCATCGCGGGCCTAGCCATCCCTCTACTCACCCACAATCCTACACCTGCTGTTATTCTCCGATGACGACAGACAAACCAGTAAACCCTCGTACAATCGTACTCCCCTCCGCGTGGGAAACAACTGCCGAGTCTTCCCTGCCTCCGTGTCATTCCCTTCCTAGGCCTCGCCATCGTCCACCTCCCTGGTGCTCTCGGCGTGGCGTGGTCAACGTGGTCAACGACCGACATGCATCTAAAGTGCACTGTACGTGGAGAGGCTAACAGCTGGGTCCATGGCCGCACGCAAGGAAATGCCTCCTTATTACATGCAAAATAATGATTCCTCCACATGACATCTGGGACCCACCGAAAGGGCCTCTATATTTCACGGAAAAAACGTTACCGCCGCTATCATCTCGGACCCACCAGCTATATCGTCGCACGCAAGGAAGTGCCTCCTTATTACGCCCAAAAAAGAATACTCCCCATATGATGTCCACTAAGTTGACGGGGCCTACTAAGTTGACGGGGACGAAGGGCTTTGTCAACTTAGTCAATATATGCATGATTCTAGCTCGACTGACCGTACGATGTCCATCCAACGACCGTAGTGCTTCTTCAACCTCTGGTCTTCTTGCTCCAGCCGCCCAAAGCAGCGCCGGTCGTGCCGCCTGCTCCTGCCTCCCGTGGCCGGCTGTGCTGCCGCGAAGGCCTCACCGCCTCCATACTACTCCCACCGCTAGCCAGGCCATTCCTCCACTCCACTCACCCACATCCCCTGTTATTCTGCGGCGACGGCAGCGTAGCCGAACCAGTGAACCCTCGTACTCCTCTCCGCGTGGGCATCCACTACCGCGTCTTCCCTGGCTCCGTGTCGTCCCCTTCCTAATACTCGCTGTCGTCCACCTCCGTGGTGCTCCCGACGCGGGGTGGTCAATGTGGTCAACGACCGAATTCCATCGGAAGAATACTGTACGTGAAGAGGCTGACAGCTGGGTCCACGGCAGCCGCAAGGAAGTGCCTCCTTATTACGTGGAAAATAATTATTCCTCCACCTGACAGTAGGGATCCACCGGACGGGCCACCAGTATTTTGAGAAAAAAACGTTTGCCCCTAACTGCTAGGACCCACCCGATAGTCCACCGTATTTCGTGAAAAAACATTCCCCGTGCTGTCAGCTCGGACCCACCGGAAGTGCCTCCTTATTATGCACGAAAAAATGAATAGCCCCCCTGCTAGTTGGGACCCACCTTTGTGGGAGGCTGACTTGTGGGCCTACTAAGTTGACGGGGATGGAGGGCTTTGTCAACTTACTCAATATAAATGATTCTAGCTCCAGTGACCATACGATGTCCATCCAACGTCCATAGTGCTTCTTCAACGTCTGGTCTTCTTGCTCCAGCCGCCCAAAGCAGCGCCGGTCGTGCCACATGCTCCTGTTTCCCGTGTCCGGATGTGCTGCCACGAAGGCCTCACCGCCCCCTACTATTACCACCGCTGTCCAGGCCCTGCGGCGACGGCAGCCTCACACCACAGCCGAACCAGTGAACCCTCGTACTCCTCTCCGCGCGGGCTTACACTGCCGCATCTTTCCCGGCTCCCTGTCGTCCCCTTCCTAGGCCTCACCATCGGCCATCGCCCTGGTGCTCTCGGCGCGACATGGTCAACGTGGTCAAGGAACGACTTCCATCGGACGTGGACTGTATGTGGAGAGGCTGACAGCTGGGTCCACGGCCGCAGCAAGGAAGTGCCTCCATATTACGCGAAAAATAATTATTCCTCCACCTGACAGCAAGGACCCACCAGACGGGCCATCGTATTACGCGAAAAAACATTTCCCCCTGACTGTTGGGACCCACCAGCAGCACCTTCGCACGCAAGGAAGTGCGTCCGGGCAAAAATAATGATTCGTCCCCCTAACTGTTGGGACCCACCAGCTACATCTTCGCACGCAAGGAAGTGCGTCCGGGCAAAAAACTAACGATTCGCCCCCCTGACTGCTGGGACCCACCAGCTACATTTTCGCACGCAAGGAAGTGCGTCCGGGAAAAAAACGATTCGCCCCCCTGACTGTTGGGACCCACCAGCTACATCTTCACAGGCAAGGAAGTGCCTGACAGTCGGGACCCACCTAGTCGAAGCGTACATAGCGTTGTCATTCTGGTCGTGAACGTGTACGTACATACTGGTCGATGTAGAGGCGCGCACGTGTCGTGGTAGAGGCGCACACGTGTCGTAGTAGAGGCGCGCACGTAGCATGTACACTTATGTACAGCGGCGAGGCTGCAAGAAATAAAATATGGCCACATACGTACATACGGGCAGGGTCTCGAACGCCTACTCGCGCATACGTAGATGGCTGGGTCGGAACGGAGAAAGAACGTAGTCGTCGTGTTCATGGGGAGCCAACTAGCTGGGTCGGAACGGAATGCGTGGTCGTGTTCATCGGGAGGGCTTGGATGGAACAGGCGATGGAAACGAGGCCTGGCGTACCGCACAACCGAGGAAACAGACCTCCTACATTCGGAACGGGGTCCTGTTGATCGGAAGGGGTGTGGCATACTGCAAAACAGAGGAAATGGACCTCCCACGGTCGAAACGGGGTTCCTGTTGATCGGGAGGGGTGTGGCGTACCGCAAAACGGAGGAAACTGACCTCCTACGGTCGAAACAGGGGTCCTGTTGATCGGGAGGGGTGTGGCGTACCGCAAAAC
>NC_041391.1:182571601-182571914 GCF_002162155.2 Triticum dicoccoides | reverse complement strand
TACGGTCGAAACGGGGGTCCTGTTGATCGGGAGGGGTGTGGCGTACCGCAAAACGGACGAAACGGACCTCCTACGGTCGAAACGGGGGTCATGTTCACTGGGAGGGGTGTGGCATACCGCAAAACGGGACTCCACGGGATACTGTTCATCTCCACCGTCGACCTCCTCCAGCCTCCACGGGCTACCGTTGACCTCCTCCAGCCTCCACGGGCTCCTGTTCATCCAGCCTCCACCGCGCGCTACTCCACCGGCTACTGTTCAACCACCCCTCCACCGTCTACTATTCATCCAGCCCTCCACCATCTACTGTTCA
>NC_041391.1:182567596-182571571 GCF_002162155.2 Triticum dicoccoides | reverse complement strand
GGCTACTGTTCAACCACCCCTCCACCGTCTACTGTTCATCCAGCCCTCCAACATCTACTGTTCATCCAGCCCTCCACACCACGGGGTCCTGTTCAACCACCCCTCCACGGCTACCCCTCCACCGTCTAATGTTCATCCAGCCCTCCACACCACGGGGTCCTGTTCATCCAGAGGCAACGCCACCGCTCACTGTTCATCCAAACCCCCCGCAACACTCACTGTTCATCCAATCGATCAGCTTCAGTTAGCAGAAGTAGCGAAGGAATCGCTCCATCGGGTTCAGTTAACAGCCATCGATCGATCACTCGGGTCCAGTAACGCGTAGCCTGCAGTGCAATCGCTCGGGTTCAGTTAGAGCCCAACGCCTTGCTCGGGTTCAGTTAGAGCCAACGCCTCGCACACACGCGAGTACATGTACTAGAGAAAAACGCATCGCTCGGCCCCCGACCTCCCACCGTAACCGGCAACTCCCCGAAATTTTCCTCCCCCTCGCTTCTACCACGGTTTTTTCCGTCATAGACGTCCCAAAGAATGTCATACAGCTGCGTCTCCGGCCCGCCTAGGACGAAAAGCCCATTTTCTGTCATGATTTTTTGTCATAGAAGTAGGAGCCCACCACATCTATGATGATATCGGGATTTGTCACAATTATCGTCATAGAAGTGTCATATGTATGACAAAAAAATATTTGTTCGGCCCAAAATGTCACGGATGTGTCTTTTTTTGCAGTGAAGCGTGTGCGTATCCTCGCATCATGAAATTTTATAGCATTCTGATCATATTTTCTACATGTTTCTTACCCATATCTCTTTTAGAAAATAAGGTTAAACGATAGAAGACTTCCTCCATTGGGATCGTATTCGAGGAAAATATCTTGCGGGAATTCTCTGTGCTCCAATGCTGATGTAAGTACCTGTTGTATATCACTATATTTTTACATCAACATGTATTTTGTTAATCGGCGTGAGTCTAACCTTTATCTGATCTAAAATTAGTTGTAGCAAAATGTTGATTTTTGTAAGGAAAACTGCCTGGTAGTTTTGCATACTGAGCTGCATGAATGTACTATCTCATATCACGCACATTACTGAATTGTAGTGCTTCTCTGGTTTCCCATTCATTCATTGTGTCAATGTTGCTTTCGTACTACCTTACCTGGCTGATGATAGTTGTGCCATATTGTGTTAATTTGGTGTAGGCTAGTTGCCCAAACGTTCGTTGTGTCAATGTTGCTTTCCTATTATCTGACTTGGCCAATAATAGCAATGCTAGGTGTTAATTTTGTGCAGGCTGCTGAAGATAAGAAGACAAACTCTGAAAACAGCAAGGCAACCTCATTGTTTCTTTCCAGTAAATCAAGGCCAGGTAATATGGCAATAACTCATGATTAATCTGTTTGGTTCCCATCCTAATTTATGTTATGATGCAGTGGTCGAGACACTCACCACTATCAATAATACAAGCCTGCCATAATCGCCATCTGAATCTGTTCAGTATCCACTATCTCGAATGCAACGGAATAAATGTATGTTTGTGAACCAATTAATGGCTGAAGCAATGATGGAAATGGTGGATGAATCAGAGGTGCAAAGTCGTGCGACACAACAACTGATCAATGTTTTCAGAGATAGTGTAGCAAAGTAGCAAGAACTTACCCACATGCTTATGGGCGTCATCTGTGCTGAGGTTGCAGATTGTGACGTTGTAGATGGTTAGGTTCTGCTCATTTATTTGCACTGGCATCAATCTTTGATTCCCAGTGAATGTAATTTCCTGTAATATATGTTGGATGTGCAACGTGTTTCCTGCGGCCAAGGATGATTTTACACGTGGAAAATCCCCATTGGCCCGGGCTGTTAACGGGTTATCGGATCCAAAACCGGACCCGATAGCTTAACGGTGTTCCATTACGGTGGATGCCACGTGTCGGTCACCCTTGACGAAAGCACTTCTGTGACGTGCGATTTATTGTCATGGAAGTGGACATTTCGGTGATGATAATTTTGGTAATGTCATGGAAGACTTCTACGACAGCACAGGTATGACTATCTCGATTCTGTCATAAAATCGTCATGGATGTACATGCATGACAAAAAATGCGACCTACTATGACAAACACGTATCATCACAGAAGTGTATTTTTTTGTAGTGCTCACAAGCTTGTCGTGGGAGGAGATGTTGGTAAAGCTATCTGGATGATTGAGGTCATCCTTCGAGAATGCCTTGGCCTTCTTGAAAGGGGCGGTATGTGCCATGCCATAGAGCCCGTACAATGGCGGCACCGCCTTCTTGTTGTGTCTCGCCTGAAAGAGAGGAACGGGGTAAATTAGTGATTAAAGCTAGCATGAAGAATGAAATTGCATGAATCGAACCACATACCCAATGATCCCCGTACTCAAACAGGTTGGAGCTCCCTTGATGGTGCGACACACCTCGCATCTAGGCACGCTTGTCCCTGGCCTTGTTGTGGGTGGCTAGCCATTGGCGAGAGCACCACTCATCCACCAACCTCTCCCAACAGTCCATCTTATCTGCACACCATCTCGGGGGCACCTAAGTTAGAAAAAGAGAAATTTCAGCGCTACGCCTACGAATCAAATCAAGGAAATTGGTACAAGGCCTTAAGAATAGGTAAGTACCGCCATGTACTTGTCCTTACTCAGATACTTGAGGCGGCACTTCTTCTTCTCCCTCCTGATGTTAGTTAAGGCGTAGTAGTCTCGGACAGCTTGGACCCGAGCCTCGTGTCGTGTGTTCTAAAGTAGGCGCTTGCACTCGGCTTCGAGAACCATAGCCGCGTCCGCCTCGTGTTCCTCAAGACACCTGTAGAAGGTCTGCAATCAAACAAGCCAACACCGATCATTAGTACAATCACTAGGTACTATTGATTTTTAATTCTGTAAAGGAGAACTTACCCAAAACCGTTGTCTCACAATGTTGGCCACCGTCTCGCACACGACACCGTCGACCATCTCCCCCTGTGGGGCCAGGGCAGTCTGGTACAGCTCCCAGGTGAGTGCTAGCTATGGAATCTCGCCCTCACCAGGCAACGTGACCCACCCCGAGAAGTGGTGCCGGACTAGAGCACCAAGGGCCTGGTTGGGCCTGTGGACCTTATCTGCGTGTACCCAACCCCTGCAGTATGACAAGGCCAATACATTAGATATTAATTTGAACAAATATAAAGGCAAAAGGTTAAAAAAGAGTAAATTAATGCACTACTTCTCCCTGTTAGGCTGAATCAACCAGCTCGGGTCGCGGGTCGCCGGCACGGACGGTAGCTTAGTACCACCACGCTGGTAGACCTTCTTGCCCTCCTCAACCCGCTCGCTCTCTCTCTGTAGCTATCCTTAGATAAGGTCTCCTTGAGATCATCATCATGGTCGCTAGTCTTTGGAGTCACGTGTGACGAAGACTCTGGGACCCTACTCTCCTGGGAGAAAGACTGTTTGACCCGAGTCTCCTGGGAGGAAGACACTGGGACCCGAGGCTCGGCAACCAGAGATGGAGCACCTGAGATGGAGCACTCCGGTGGTCCAAATACTCAGCGGGTGTGGCTGCGAGGAAGGCACAACAACCTTCCTACCTCTGCCAGTGCCCCGTCCACCTCTACCTACACCCCTCTTCTTCCCCCGACCTCCTCTCCTGGCCAAATAAGAAGCGCCCGCCGAAGGTGCTAGGGGTGTGTGCTAGCTGTCTACCAGCGCCCTCCGAAGGTTCTCGGGTGGAATAACAACACTCCTCCCACGCGCCAAGGTAGGAGGCTCGGAGTGCTCTCGAACCAAGCCCACCATATGTCAACACCTGCAATGAGAAAGAGTAAACGAAATTAGTACAACATAAACATAATTAAAAAAAATTAGTGTGTGTCATCATCATGAACATAATGAAAAAATTCAGGGTGTCAGGGTGTCATGTCGAGGGTCGAGGGGTTGGGGTGTTGGGGTGTCGTGTCGAGGGTCGAGGGGTCGGGGT
>NC_041391.1:182495110-182566817 GCF_002162155.2 Triticum dicoccoides | reverse complement strand
ATAGGGTGACAGGGGATCACCGTGGGGCGCGGTGGTGACGAGGCGGGGAGGGGGCGGTGACGGGCGGCGCTCCTCGGGGGCAGTCCATCGGCGGCTGCGGCAGGGAGGTGGCCGTGGGGAGGCTCAGGAGGGGGTGGGTAGGCAGGGAGGGGGCGGCGACCGGGTGATGTGGGGGAGCAGCGACGGAGAGGTGGTGGGCCGGTTGATAACCCACAAGTGTAGGGGATCGCAACAGTTTTCGATAAGTAAGAGTGTCGAACCCAACGAAGAGCTAAAGGTAGAATAAATATTCCCTCAAGTTCTATCGACCACCGATACAACTCTACGCACGCTTGACGTTCGCTTTACCTAGAACAAGTATGAAACTAGAAGTAATTTGTAGGTGTTGTTGGATAGGTTTGCAAGATAATAAAGAGCACGTAAATAAAAGATAGGGGCTGTTTAGATAAAGATGCAATAAAGTAAATAGTGTGGAGAAGTGGTGGTAGGAGTTGTGGAATTGTCCCTAGGCAATTGACTATGTTACTAGACCGGTAATCACTATTGCAATTCTATTTGAGGGAGAGGAATAAGCTAACATACTTTCTCTACTTGGATCATATGCACTTATGATTGGAACTCTAGCAAGCATCCGCAAGTACTAAAGATTCATTAAGGTAAAACCCGACCATAGCATTAAAGTATCAAGTCCCCTTTATCCCATATGAAACAATCCCCTTACTCGGGTTTGTGTTTCAGTCACTCACGTAACACACTATAAGCGAATCATGAACACATTGCAACACCCTACAGCGGGAATCCCTCACGCTTGCGCGACACAGAGGGCACCATAGGACAGCACCAATAATAAAACATGCAACTCAAACCAATCATTGCAATTCATCAATCACCGATAGGACAAAGGAAATCTACTCACACATCATAGGATGGCAACACCTCATTGGATAATAATATGAAGCATAAAGCACCATGTTCAAGTAGAGGGTACGGCGGGTTGCGGGAGAGTGGACCGCTGGATATAGATGGGGGAAGGTGATGGAGATGTTGGTGAAGATGGCAGAGGTGTTGGTGAAGATCGCGGTGATGATGATGGCCCCCGGCAGTGCTCTGGCGCCACCGGAAGCAAGGGGGAGAGAGCGCCCCTTCTTCTTCTTCTTCTTCCTTGACCTCCTCCCTAGATGGGAGAAGGTTTCCCCTCTGGTCCTTGGATCCCATGGCATGGGAGGGGCGAGAGCCCCTCCGAGATTGAATCTATCTTTCTGTTTCTGTGTTCTCAGATTCTTCCCCTTCACCGTTTCTTTAATATCCGGAGATCCGTAACTCCGATTGGGGTGAATCTTTCGCCCAGATTTTTCTCATAAAATTAGCTTTCTTGCAGCAAAAGAAGGGCATCAACCGCCTTACGGGTGTCCCACGAGAGTGCCAGGTGCGCCCAAGGGGGTGGGCGCGCACCCTGTCTCGTGGCCACCTCGGACACCGTTTCGCGTTGATTCTTCCTCCGGAAAATCCCAAATATTCCAAAATAATTCTCCGTCCGTTTTTATCCCGTTTGGACTCCGTTTGATATTGGTTTTCTGCGAAACATAAAACATGCAATAGACAGGAACTGGCACTGGGCACTGGATCAATATGTTAGTCCCAAAAATAGTATAAAAAATTGCCAAAAGTATATGAAAGTTTAAGAATATTGGCATGGAACAATCAAAAATTATAGATATGACGGAGACATATCAGCATCCCCAAGCTTAATTCCTGCTTGTCCTCGAGTAGGTAAATGATAAGAAAAGATAATTTTTGATGTGGAATGCTACCTAGCATAATCTTGATCATATGTCTAATCATGACATGAATATTAAGACATGAGTGATTCAAAGCAATAGTCTATCATTTGAGATAAAAAATGATAATACTTCGAGCGTACCAATAAAGCAATCATGTCTTTTCAAAACAACAAGGCCAAAAGCAAGCTTATCCCTACAAAATCATACAGTTTGGCCATGCTTCATCTTCGTCACACAAAATGCTCCCATCATGCACAACCCCAATGACGAACCGAGCAATTGGTTCATACTTTTTAACGCGCTACAGCTTTTTCAACCCTCACGCAATACATGAGCGCAAGCCATGGATATAGCAGTATAGGTGGAATAGAATATAATGATGGAGGTTTTGTGGAGAAGACAAAAAAAGGGAGAAAGTCTCACATCGACACGGCTAATGAACGGGCTATGGAGATGCCCATCAATTGATGTCAATGTGAGTAGGGACTGCCATGCAACGGATGCACTAAGAGCTATAAATGTATGAAAGCTCAACAAAAGAAACTAAGTGGGTGTCCATCCAACTTGTTTGCTCATTAAGACCTAGGGCATTTGAGGAAGCTCATCGTTGGAATATACAAGCCAAGTTCTATAATGAAAATTCCCACTAGTATATGAAAGTGACAACATAGGAGACAATCTATATGAAGAACATGGTGCTACTTTGAAGCACAAGTGTGGAAAAAGGATAGTAACATTGCCCCTTTTCTTTTCTTTTCTTTTTTTTATTTTTCTTCTTTTTGGGTGGGCTTCTTTGGCCCCTTTTTTTTATTTAGGCTTCTTTGGCCTTTCCTTTTTTTATTTTTTTATTTTTCTTTATGGGGCAATGCTCTATAATTATGATCATCACACTTTTATTTACTTAGAACTCGATATTACAACTCGATACTAGAACAAAGATATGACTCTATATGAATGCCTCCTGTGGTGTACCGGGATGTGCAATGATCTAGCGTAGCAATGACATCAAATAAACGGACAAGCCATGAAGACATCATGCTAGCTATCTTACGATCATGCGAAGCAATATGACAATAAATGCTCAAGTCATGTATATGATGATGATGGAAGTTGCATGGCAATATATCTCGGAATGGCTATGGAAATGCCATGATAGGTAGGTATGGTGGTTGTTTTGAGGAAGATATAATGAGCTTATGTGTGATAGATAATATCGTATCACGGGTTTTGGATGCACCGGCGAAGTTTGCACCAACTCTCAAGGTAAGAAAGGGCAATGCACGGGACTGAAGAGGCTAGCAATGATGGAAAGGTAAAAGTGCGTATAATCCATGGACTCACATTAGTCATAAAGAACTCATATACTTATTGCAAAAGTTTATTAGCCCTCGAAGCAAAGTACTACTATGCATGCCCCTAGGGGGATAGATTGGTATGAAAAGACCATCGCTTGTCCCCGACTTCCACTCATAAGGAAGACAATCAACGAAACACCCCATGCTTCAAATTTGTCACACAATGGTTACCATACGTGCATGCTATAGGACTTGCAAACCTCAACACAAGTGTCTCTACAATCCACAACCACCCACTAGCATGACTCTAATATCACCATCTTTATATCGTAAAACTATTGCAAGGAATCAAACATATCATATTCAGCGATCTACAAGTTCATGTAGGATTTTATGACTAACCATGTGAATGACCAATTCCTGTCATCTCTCTAAATAGTTATAAATGAAGCAAGAGAGTTTAATTCTTTCTACAAAAGATATCCCCATGCTCTAAATTTATAAATGAAGCAAAAGATCATTCTACAAATGGCGGTTTTCTATGTGAAGAGAAACAGGCAATCCAAACTTCGAACGATATACGTGAAGCACATGAAGCATTCTATAAAGTCATACTAAGGATTTAAGTGAAGTGCAATGAGCATTCTATAAATCAACCAAGGACTATCTCATACCAGCATGGTGCATAAAAGAAAAATTAAAACTAAATGCAAAAGACGCTCCAAGACTTGCACATAATGCATGAACGAAACGAATCTGAAAACATATCGATACTTGTTGAAGAAAGAGGGGATGCTTTCCGGGGCATCCCCAAGCTTAGCCGCTTGAGTCTCCTTGAATATTTACTTGGGGTGCCTCGGGCATCCCCAAGCTTGAGATCTTGCCTCTCTTCCTTTTCCTCATATCGAGACCTCCTGGATTAGACACTTCATCCACATAAAACTTCAACAGAAAACTCGGTAAGATCCGTTAGTATAATAAAGCAAATCACCACTCTAAGTACTCTAGCAAACCAATTCATATCTTATTTTTGCATTGTGTCTACTGTAATATAGTTTTTTCATGGCTTAATCCACTGATATAAATTGATAGATTCATCAAAACAAGCAAACTATGCATCAAAAACAGAATCTGTCAAAAATAGAACAGTCTGTAGCAATCTGAACATTCACCATACTTCTAGTACCCTAAAAATTCTACCTCAATTAGGAAAAATAAACAAGTTGTATAGAAAGACATTGTAATAGGAATCAGAACCAATTAACGTCCCAGTTAAAATTGTAAAATCGAGCACTCCAACCAAAGTTTCTGTCCTGCACCGTACAAACCAACAAGCATTGTAAACATCCAAAAGGCAAACCTTGGCAGATTATTTTTATAATACAATGGAATTGTACACGGGGATAATTATTTTTGATGAAAAGTTTCTATAATCAAGATTCACAAAGTTTCCGTGAGCATGAACAAAGTTCAAGGAGCTCTCCCACTTCAACAATGCTTGTCTCTCTCACTTTCACTTTCCTTTTTGAAAAGTTTTTAGGTTCCCCTCTTTATTTTTTTTGTTTTTAAACTATATGAAAGCAATCAACAGAAATAAATGAGTCTCTAAAACTTCTGGGTTGTCTCCCTGACAGCGCTTTCTTTAAAGCCATTACGCTAGGCATATAGTTCTCAAGTAATGAATCCACCCGGATCCCAAGGTATATCAAAGCCAATTTTAATTAACAATGATTTGTAATTTAGTAGAGAGCAAAAAGTAACATATATCAAGTAATGACGAAGTCTAACTCTCTTCCTATGCATCGGCATGTCATAAAAGAACAATTCATGCACACATAGTAAAGGCCAATGCATAGTATAAGCAGTTTCTTGCAATTCTATCGTGTTGGAAACATAAAGAGGCGGAGATGTAGTTCCTCTCTCATAATAATTGCAAGTAGGAGCAGCAAGCACATGCATATTATATTCATCAAAATCATCATGTGCAATGGTAAAAGGCAACCCATCAATATAATCCTTAGTAAGCACAAACTTCTCCAATATAGTGTAGTTTGGAGAATTCAAAAAGATAATAGGACTATCATGCGTGGGTGCAATAGCAACAATTTCATGTTTAACATAAGGAACTATAGCAAGTTCATATCCATAAGCATAATTCATATTGGCATCTTGGCCACAAGCATAGCAAGCCTCATCAAAAAGGGATAGTTCAAGAGAAACAACGGGATTATAGCAATCATCATAGCAATCATCCTCCGGTAAGCACGAAGGGGAATTAAACAATGTATGAGTTGAAGAGTTACTCTCATTAGAAGGTGGGCACGGGTAGCTAATCCGCTCTTCCTCCTTTTGTTCTTCGCTCTCCTCATCATCTTTTTCATCCAATGAGCTCACAGTTTCATCAATTTCTTCTTCCATAGCTTCCTGCAAAAATTAGTCTCTTCTTGGACAACGGGGTAGGCCTCAATATATAGTTTAACATAGGCATTAGAAGCATAATTATCATAGCAATATTCAAGTATGGCAAAATTTTCAGATTTGTAGAGAGTAGCATCATACTTTTCAATCAAAGAAGCAATTTCATATGCACCCTTAAAAGCAACAAATTCTTCAATTTGTTGAACATCATAGTAATTATAAACACCCTTAGCATATGAAGATACGATTCCATTATCACTAAACAAGCATTGGTAGGGAAGGTGTTTCTTAGGGTTTTTAGAACAACAAGTAACATCATATAATTCATAGAAAGTCCAATCATAGCATTGCAAACGTTGAATTTGATCCCATAATAGTTTCCCTTTTTCAGATATACGGTGTCACACATAACAAGCATGCTCATCTAAAGATTTGCCCTCAACTAAGCTAGTTGGGGTTTCAGCACGAGCATAAAGGTATAGAAGATGATCCAAGTAAAAAGCTTTAGTAATGTGATAGATTTTGAGTGGTTCTTCAACCATTGGTGCAGTAGGTACAACTAATTTTTTTGGTATTTTGCGTTTCCTACCCATAACTAAAGATAGAAAACAACTAAGAACAGCAAATAAAAATTACTTAGTGATAAAGCAAACAAGCACACACTAGAATATTCACCCCACGCTATGACTCCCCGACAACGGCGCCAGAAAAAGGTCTTGATAACCCACAAGTGTAGGGGATCGCAACAGTTTTCGATAATTAAGAGTGTCGAACCCAACGAGGAGCTAAAGGTAGAATAAATATTCCCTCAATTTCTATCGACCACCGATACAACTCTACGCACGCTTGACGTTCCCTTTACCTAGAACAAGTATGAAACTAGAAGTACTTTGTAGGTGTTATTGGATAGGATTTGCAAGATAATAAAGAGCACATAAATAAAAGCTAGGGGCTGTTTAGATAAAGATGCAATAAAGTAAATATAACGAGTGTGGAAAAGTGGTGGTAGGAGTTGTGGAATTGTTCCTAGGCAATTGACTATGTTACTAGACCGGTAATCACTATTGCAATTCTATTTGAGGGAGAGGCATAAGCTAACATAGTTTCTCTACTTCAATCATATGCACTTATGATTGGAACTCTAGCAAGCATCCGCAACTACTAAATATTCATTAAGGTAAAATCCAACCATAGCATTAAAGTATCAAGTCCCCTTTATCCCATACGCAACAATCCCCTTACTCGGGTTTGTGTTTCAGTCACTCACGCAACCCACTATAAGCGAATCATGAAAGCATTGCAACACCCTATAGCGGGAATCCCTCACGCTTGCGCGACACGGAGGGCGCCATAGGACAGCACAATAATAAAACATGCAACTCGAACCAATCATAGCAATTCATCAATCACCGATAGCACAACAGAAATCTACTCAGACATCATAGGATGGAAACACCTTATTGGATAATAATATGAAGCATAAAGCACCACGTTCAAGTAGAGAGTACAGCGGGTTGCGGGAGACTGGACCGCTGGATATAGATGGGGGAAGGTGATGGAGATGTTGGTGAAGATGGCGGAGGTGTTGGTGAAGATCATGGTGATGATGATGGCCCCCGGCAGTGCTCCGGCGCCACCGGAAGCAAGGAGGAGAGAGCCCCCCTTCTTCTTCTTCTTCCTTGACCTCCTCCCTAGATGGGAGAAGGGTTTCCCCTCTGGTCCTTGGCTCCCATTGTCGGTGTCAAAACCGGCGGATCTCGGGTAGGGGGTCCCGATCTGTGCGTCTTAGGATGATGGTAATAGGAAGCAAGGGACACAATGTTTACCCACGTTTGGGCCCTCTCGATGGAGGTAAAACCCTACTTCCTGCTTGATTAATATTGAAGATATGAGTAGTACAAGAGTAGATCTACCACGAGATAGTAGAGGCTAAACCCTAAGAGCTAGCCTATGATGGTATGATTGTAATTGTGATCGGCCTTCTAAGGACCATCCTCTTCGGTTTATATAGACACCAGAGAGGGCTAGGGTTTACATGGAGTCGGTTACAAGGAAGGAAATATAATATCCGGATCGCCAAGCTTGTCTTCCACGCAAACGAGAGCCCCATCTGGACATAGGCCGAAGTCTTGAGTCTTGTATCTTCACGCTTCGATAGTCCGGATGATGTATATAGTCCGGCTGTCCGGATACCCCCTAATCCAGGACTCCCTTGGTAGCCCCTGAACCAGGCTTCAATGACGATGAGTCTGGCGCGCAGTCTTGTCTTCGGCATTGCAAGGCGGGTTCCTCCTTCTGAATACTCCAAGGTTATTATCGAACACGTAGACCGTGTCCGGATCTGCAAAATGATCTTCACATACCACCATAGAGAGAATGATAATTCAGCTGACAACTTTTAGACGACGTGATATGCCATTACGGTCAGGTCATTATTCGAACCATTTTTCCATAACCAGCCACTACGCGTATTGCGAGGCGGTTTCCTTGACACGTGTTGTCAAAGCAGAGATCATGTCCCCTTATCACGGGATGCTCATCAATATGGGTATGGGTAATCCCCCCGTGCCATCAATCATGGCGCTTGGGAAGTAAGCGATTCTCAACAGGCTAGTGGGGAGGCGCACCGCTTTCGTCGCCTCTATAAAGGGATAAGAGTTTCCCATTCTTACCCACGCCTTCTTCCTCCTTTGCCCACTCTTGCCTCCTCGATCTCCAGCGCCCTAGTACAAGTCTTCTCCGCATAGTTAAACATGTCTGGAGCAGGAGGTAAATGGGTGGCTTCCACCGTGAAGGAGAAGAATAACGCAAGTCTTTGGGTGGCCGGATACTTGGCCGCAGACATAGCGCACCGGCTACCAGACGACGGGCAGGTCATTCCAACTCCAGGACCCCATGAGAGGGTCGTGTTCCTTGCCCACTCCATCCGTGGACTAGGGTTTCCACTCCACCCTTTCGTCCGCGGGCTCATGTTCTACTACGGGCTAGATTTCCATGATCTAGCCCCGAACTTCGTCCTCAACATCTCGGCATTCATCATCGTATGTGAGGCTTTCCTCCGCATCAAGCCTCATTTCGGCTTGTGGCTACAAATCTTCTGTGTGAGGCCGAAGATCGTGAGTGGTCAGCAAGCGGTGTGCGGAGGAGCCATGGAGGGCAAGGTGCCTAACGTCACCTGGCTTGACGGCTCTTTTGTGGAAACCGTGAAGGGGTGGCAGTCGGGGTGGTTCTACATCACCGAGCCGCACGACACCGACTGGGCGGTGGCCTCCGAGTTCCGATCCAGAACCCCCATGTGGCTCACCTCCTGGGAACAGAAGGTCCTGTCCTGGGGCGAACCTACAGAGCTGACCGGACTCATAAAATGCATCAAGGGCATGAAGGACAAGAACATCAAGCTTGTCAACGTGATCCAGGTCATGCTCGTTCGCCGGAATCTGCCGTACCAAAGGTGGGCATTCAATCTGTGAGAGTTCATCCTAGCCGAACACCAGACGCTCCAGAGGCTCTACGGCATTAAGCACAAAAACGCGTGGAAGGCGTTGTTCAAGGCCTCCGAAGTACCTCCTCTCATATCCGAGGATCATTGGCTCCACACCGCGCGGCATCCTATTCAGGTGAGTACTCAGGCCGCCACCGGGTTCAGTTCTTCCCAATATATTCATGGGGAAGCCTTAAGTGATTGTGTATATTTGTTCAGGATTATGTGGAGATAGCAAAGCGGATTGACTATCCAGCTCCACCGCCAGAAAGCCCCGCTAATGATCTCCTAACGAAGATGCTGGTCCCGGTGCCCTATAAGGGGCCGGAGAAGAAGGCCGATAAGAAGGCCCCGGGGATCCGAAAGGGTCTCCGACGCAAGGTTGTGCAAGCCTCGTCCGAAGACGACGAGGCACACTCCTCCCTAGAAGGGGAAAAAGAAGAAGAGGAGTCCGCCCCTCCGGAAAGGACGAGGGGCCTGAGAGGGTGGACCATGGGGCCAGGAGAGGCCCCCGATGCAAGGCCGTCATACCCTTGTCGTCTGATGACGACAAGGCAGATTCCTCTCGTGGAAGCGGGGCGAAACAAGAAGAAACTCCACCTCCTCGTACTGGGGGGAGAAAAAAAGGAAGTCCACCCTGGTGGGGCAGACTGGGACGTCCAAGAAGGGAAAGGTGTCCCTTCCGAATTACTCCGCCACCGCCGCCGATAGCGAGGAAGGGTGGCTGCCCACGAAGAAGCCCCTGGTGCGATCGTAAGTATCCGCACTCCATCGTAATTTTGCTTCATAGTTTTGTTATAATGCCGAACTTGTATGCAGTCTGGCCAGGGCCCATCCCGAGGTGTCGTCTTCGTACGGGTCCTTGAGTGATTCGGTGATGAACTCGCTTCCGACGGCCCCTACTTCTCAGCCTGTGGACAACACGGAGGTGTTGTCCCAAAGGCTCCCTGAGCGGGGAGAGGTGGATCTGGAGGCGCCCCAAGGCAGCATTCCAAGCGTCGGACACGCGGGGTTCAAGATCCCCGCGGATCGTGTTGGTGAGAGCTATTGTAAACCGTACTCTCAGCCGAACACAGTTCCGGAACCTCCCGTGGTTCCGGACTCAGGTGGACAACCCCTCGTTAAGGAGGGCGAGCCGTCTGTGCCTAGTACTTCCGCTACGCCTGAGGCGTTGGATCCTCTGCTGGAAGCGCTTCGCGGTGCTTCCATAGATGAAGAGCACCGTACTCTCATGAGTGCGGTGATTTAGAAGGTTTCGTCCGCCAAGAGCGGACTAACCGAAGCCTGCACCAGCCTCCTGACGGGCTTTGAGGTAAGTAAAAATTGTGTGAAATTACCACCCGATAGGTAGTAGCCCCTGATACTCTGTTTGGTGTTCGGAAGGAAAAATCAAACAGAGGATCAATTATAATCCGCAGGAGTCTAACAATAAATTTGAATGTACATAAGCAGATTGTGCTGCTTGCCGCTGCAGTCCATACGGCCAAGATCGCCGGACTGAAATAGGACCTGGAGCAGGCGCAAGGAGAGCTCGACCTCATGAGGACGCAGCTCAAAGAGAGCAAAGGTGAATGATTCCCATCTCTTATATATTAAATGGTAGATGAAATTTGATTATGCTAACAACGAAGCATCGTGATTTGGCAACAGAGGCCACCACCGAAGTGGCGTCTCTCAAGAAAGCATTGTCCAAAGCCGAACACAAGGCGGCCTTGGAGCGCAAGGAGCGCAAAAAGCAAGAAGCCTGAGTGGGCGAGGTACAAGAAGAGCTCCAGGAGCTCGGCAAAAGGTTCGAGTCCATGGAGCATGAGCTTAAAGCAAAAGAGGCCGAGCTTGTGAAGGCCCTTGTAGGTATAAAAGACGCCAAGGACGGAGCCGAGAAGGCATAGCAGGAAATCCAGGAGGCCAAAAAGAGAACAGCGGGTAAGAAATTTTTTATGCAAAGCAAACATGTGGAGGAGGCGTTTCTTTTACTTACCCGAGTACGGAGCTCTCCAGGGGCATTCGCAGATCTGCCACACAACGTATCAGATGCCGCGGAGTTCTACCGTGCCCAGGAGGGGAGCTCAACGGAGAAGCTGTTCTAGTCCCAGTATGCTGGGGCCGAACATCCAACGCCTTTGAGTGACCAACTAAAGTAGTTGGTCAAACTCCACAGGGCGGCCGAAGTGGCTATGAAGGATTTCATAGTCCGGATGTGGCCTGGTGAGCCCCTGCCCACCAGCTACTTCGGCCTGATCAAGCGGATGGTGAATGCCTGTCCGCGACTGGAAGTCATCAAGCGATCCGTTTGCATTGAGGGTGCCCGCCGGGCCTTTGCCCGTGCGAAGGTGCATTGGGGCAAGCTGGATGCGGAGAAGCTGGTGAAGGAGGGGCCACCAGAGGGCAAGCCGCATCGCATTCCGGAGAAGTATTATGATGGTGTTATGAAGGGCGCTCGCCTCGTGGCCGATGAATGTACCAAGGATATAATTTTCGAATGAATTCAGTTCTGTCATGTTTGTAATTTAAGGACGAAGTAACTTGCGCTATGTAGCGCTTTTCTTATTTAAAATATTACCTTCTGTGTGGCTGTTTATCAAATTCTGAAAGTAGGCCAGTCGTCGGCTTCCGCCCCCATGTAACTAGTACTGGGGTGTTCGTGGAAAACCCGGACACTCTTTATCCAAATGTTTGGTCCCTTAAGGAGGTGTCCAGCGCAGCGAACAAGGCAATCGGACTATGCAGCTTTATAACCTTCACTTAGCCATAGAAGTCTACAATTTTAAATTTCGGCGAAGCCCCTAGAATCCGGAAGACCGAATTGGGGCGCTATACATGCCTAGATCGGACGAAGCCAAATTATCACCTAAAGCAGAAAAATCTTTAAGGATTTTAAGACCTCTCGAACAGCGACCAACTCTCGCCACATCATGTCGGTCAGTTTTCGGCTTTATCTACTGAGGTGCTCGTCCGGAAGAACCGGGACAAAATCGCAGTAGTTCTCCCTGTGCTACCTTAGCCGATATAACGGAACGTAAGGCACCAAAACAAGGGAGCCGGGCTATCCCAACTGTAGACCCAAGACATGATTCGGAGCTGATGCATATAATGCTATAAGTTCGGGGTTCCGCACTGTTGAAAGTGTTCGGACTTGTCTTGCCGTATTATGGGGCGCCATAAGAAGCCCCTCGCAAACTCAACGTACCAAAGTGTACGGATGCAATATCAAATGGACATTTGTAAAAAAATGCTCAAATAAAAATAATAAGCTGACGCTATATATGATCTCCCATTGATGAATAATATGTTTAAGCGTATGTTTACAATGAATGCATTAAGCGGAGATAAATAGGATTATTTGACATACCCTATCCAGAGGCAGGCTACGTACAGATAGATAAAGCAGGTATAATGATCGTAAATAGATTCCACCTGAGTGTTTCCTTCTGTGCGCAAAGCATGTTGCCTCCTTGGTTTTCTCTCCTATGTAAGTCCGACAATCCGGTTCTTCTGGAGGAGCTGCACTAAAGCAATGTCCTGAAAGGTAAAAGGAAAGGTTACGAAGGTGTGTGGCGGTTATGCCGCACTGTTGACTGAGCCACTACTTCGCCTCTGCCTGTGCCCATGGTTTTTTGAGTGCGTAATTGTGTATGCGCGACACGAATGCTGCCTTGATGGGATTTGAGCGGAGGCCGGACTGCTAGTCGCGCTCTTAGCGTGCCTGGTGATCCTGTTGCGGGGTCCTCCGAGCTCGCTTGACGGTGCTTGAGGTTTTCGTCACCGGATTGGAGGTTTGCCGGAGGAGGCCGCATTGTACTTCTGTCGCGAGGGCTGCAGTGTGCTATTCTATACGGAGAGAGCGGTCCATGTTTCCGTTGACTGTTATGACCCCGCACGGGCCTGGCATCTTGAGCTTGAGGTATGCATAGTGTGGTAACGCATTGAATCTAGCGAATGCGGTTCATCCGAGCAGTGTGTGGTAACCATTGCGGAAAGGGACGATATCGAAGATTAACTCCTCGCTTCGGAAGTTATCTGGAGATCTGAAGACCACTTCCAATGTTATAGAGCCTGTACAGCGAGCCTATACTCCAGGAATTATACCTTTAAAGGTGGTTTTGGTAGGCCTAATCCTTGAAGGGTCGATACCCATTTTGCACACTGTGTCCTGATAAAGCAGGTTCAGGCTGCTGCCTCCGTCCATAAGGACTCTTGTGAGGTGAAATCCGTCTATGATTGGGTCTAGAACCAATGCGGCTGAGCCACTATGACGGATGCTAGTAGGATGATCCCTACGATCAAAGGTGATCGGGCAAGCTGGCCATGGGTTGAGTTTGGGGACGACTGGCTCCATCGCGTAGACGTCCCGTAGTGCTCGCTTCCGTTCCTGCTTGGGTATGTGAGTGGCATAGATCATGTTGACCGTTTTCACCTGGGGGGAAATTTCTTCTGTCCCCCCATGTTCGGACGCCGGAGCACATCATCATCTTCGCTGTGCAGCCCCTTGTCCTTGTTTTCAGCGTTTATTTTGCCGGCCTGTTTAAATACCCAGCAGTCTCTATTGGTGTGGTTGGCTGGCTTGTCCGGGGTGCCATGAATTTGGCACGGGCGCTCTAGTATACGGTCTAGACTGGTCGGTCCCTGATTGTTTCTTTTGAATGGCTTCTTCCGCTGACCGGATTTGGATCCGCTGAATCCGGCATTAACTGTTGTGTCTTCGGTGTTCTCGCCATTGTTCTGCCGCTTGTGTCTGTTGCGCCATAGCTTGCCATTATTGTCACGGACATCTGACGTGGCAGAATGTGGCGTAGTGCTGCTGCGAGCCAACCAGCTGTCCTCACCCGCGCAAAAGCGGGTCATTAGTGTCGTGAGAGCTGCCATGAACTTGGGTTTCTCCTGGCTGAGGTGTCGGGCGAGCCACTCGTCGCGGATATTATGCTTGAAGGCCGCCAGGGCTTCGGCGTCCGGACAGTCAACTATTTGGTTCTTTTTAGTTAGGAACCGTGTCCAGAATTTCCTGGCTGATTCTCCGGGCTGTTGAGTGATGTGGCTCAGGTCATCGGCGTCCGTAGGTCGCACATATGTGCCTTGGAAGTTGTCAAGGAATGCGTCTTCCAAGTTTTCCCAACTGCCAATGGAATTTGCGGGCAGGCTGTTAAGCCAGTGCCGGGCGGGTCCTTTGAGCTTAAGGGGAAGATACTTGATGGCGTGTAGATCATATCTGCGGGCCATGTGGATGTGGAGAAGGAAGTCTTCAATCCATACTGCGGGGTCTGTTGTGCCATCATATGATTCGATGTTTACGGGTTTTAACCCTTCTGGGAATTCATGATCCATCACTTCATCAGTGAATGAAAGGGGGTGTGCGGCGCCTCTGGGCCGGGCTATGTCACGACGCAGTCCGGTCAAATTTGGCTGGTTGTGTTCGGGCCGGCCGGATTTACTGTTAGTGTATCCGGTATGACGATCATCGTCATGTGCTGCAGCACGCCCCCGTGATGCGTAGATCGATCTTGGTTGTCCTGCGGTGCTATCCAATCTATCACGCAGGTCCTGAGTATTGCTCCGGGCCGTAGTAAACTGGCGTGGGGGTACAGGCTAGTATATGGGCTGATATGCCGTTTTGTCCCAACCTCGAGGCGGCCGGTCAGCCATATGGCGCTCGAGTCCATATTACTCGGCTGCCAGGACTTCTGTCCATCTGTCTGTGAGCAAATCTTGATCATCTTGAAGCTGCTGCTGCTTCTTTTTCAGGCTCCTCGCAGTGGCAATAAGCCGGCGCTTGAAGCGCTCCTGCTCCGCGGGGTCCTCAGGCACGCCGAACTCGTCGTTGCTGAGGCTAATCTCGTCTTCGGAGGGGGGCATGTAGTTGTCCTCCTCCGGATACCCATCCGTCGCCTGTTCATCTGGGCTGTCATACCCATCTTCCTGTTCGGCCTGCTCGAAGGCGGGCTGATCGGGGTTGTATTCATCGTCGGCACCGTACGGATTGTTTTCGTCTCCGGTGCTGGTACTACCTTGACGGGGCTCGGAGCGACGCTGGCGGCTCCCATGCTTTGCTTTCTGCTTGTAGGGGTTATCCTCCGTTGCCTCATCGCCATTGGTTTCTTTTGGAGTGTCTGTTGGCGAACGTAGTAATTTCAAAAAATTTCCTACGAACACGCAAGATCTTGGTGATGGCATAGCAACGAGAGGGGAGAGTGTTGTCCACGTACCCTCGTAGACCGTAAGCGGAAGCGTTATGACAACGCAGTTGATGTAGTCGTATGTCTTCACGATCCGACGATCCAAGTACCGAACGTACGGCACCTCCGAGTTCAGCACACGGTCAGCTCGATGACGATCCCCGGGCTCCGATCCAGCAAAGCTTCGGGGATGAGTTCCGTCAGCACGACGGCGTGGTGACGATGATGATGCTCTACCGGCGCAGGGCTTCGCCTAAACTCCACGACGATATGACAGAGGTGGAATATGGTGGAGGGGGGCACCGCACATGGCTAAGGAACGATCCGTAGATCAACTTGTGTGTCATGGGGTGTCCCCCTGCCCCCGTATATAAAGGAGCAAGGGAGGAGGAGGACGGCCCTAGGTGGAGGGCGCGCCAAGGGGAGTCCTACTCCCACCGGGAGTAGGACTCCTTCTTTCCTAGTCCAACTAGGAGAAGGGGGGAAAGGAGGGAAGTGGAGAAGGAAGGGAGAGGGGGGCCGCGCCCCAAACCCTTTGTCCAATTCGGACTGGGCTTGGGAGGGGCGCGCGCCACCTCCTGGCTCCTTCCCACTAAGGCCCATTAAGGCCCAATACTCTTCCCCGTATTCCCGTAACTCCCCGGTACTCCAAAAAATACCCGAATCAAATGGAACCTTTCCGAACTCCGAATATAGTCGTACAATATATCGATCTTTACGTCTCGACCATTTCGAGACTCCTCGTCATGTACCCGATCTCATCTGGGACTCCGAACTCCTTCGGTACATCAAAACTCATAAACTCATAATAAAACTGTCATCGAAACCTTAAGCGTGTGGACCCTACGGGTTCGAGAACTATGTAGACATGACCTAGAACTATTCTTGGTCAACAACCAATAGCTAAACCTGGATGCTCATATTGGCTCCTACATATTCTACGAAGATCTTTATCGGTCAAACCGCATAACAATATACGTTGTTCCCTTTGTCATCGGTATGTTACTTGCCCGAGATTCGATCGTCGGTATCCAATACCTAGTTCAATCTCGTTACCGGCAAGTCTCTTTACTCGTTACGTAATGCATCATTCCGTAACTAACTCATTAGCTACATTGCTTGCAAGGCTTATAGTGATGTGCATTACCGAGAGGGCCCAGAGATACCTCTCCGACAATCGGAGTGACAAAACCTAATCTCGAAATACGCCAACCCAACATGTACCTTTGGAGACACCTGTAGTACTCCTTTATAATCACCCAGTTACGTTGTGACGTTTGGTAGCACCCAAAGTGTTCCTCCGGCAAACGGGAGTTGCATAATCTCATAGTTACAGGAACATGTATAAGTCATGAAGAAAGCAATAGAAACATACCAAACGATCAAGTGCTAGGCTAACGGAATGGGTCATGTCAATCACATCATTCTCCTAATGATGTGATCCCGTTAATCAAATGACAACTCATGTCTATGGCTAGGAAACTTAACCATCTTTGATTCACGAGCTAGTCAAGTAGAGGCATACTAGTGACACTATGTTTGTCTATGTATTCACACATGTATTATGTTTCCGGTTAATACAATTCTAGCATGAATAATAAACATTTATCATCAAATAAGGAAATAAATAATAACTTTATTATTGCCTCTAGGGCATATTTACTTCAGTCTCCCACTTGCACTAGAGTCAATAATCTAGTTCACATCGCCATGTGATTTAATACCAATATTCATATCTGTATATGATTAACACCCATAGTTCAGATCTTCATGTGACCAACACCCAAAGGGTTTACTAGAGTCAATAATCTAGTTCACATTGCTATGTGATTAACACCCAAAGAGTACAAAGGTATGATCATGTTTTGCTCATGAGAGAAGCTTAGTCAACGGTTCTGTCACATTCAGAGCCGCATGTATTTTGCAAATACTCTATGTCAACAATGCTCTGCACGGAGCTACTCTAGCTAATTGCTCCCACTTTCAGTATGTATCCAGATTGAGACTTAGAGTCATCTGGATCGGTGTGAAAGCTTGCACCAATGTAACTCTTTACGACGGGCTCTTTTATCACCTCCATAATCGAGAAATATTTCCTTAGTCCTCACTAAGGATATTCTTGACCAATGTCCAGTGATCTACTCCTAGATCGCTATTGTACTCCCTTGCCAAATAAAGAGCAAGGTATACAATAGGTCTGGTACATAACATAGCATACTTTATAGAACCTATGACTGAGGCATAGGGAATGACTTTTCATTCTCTTTCTATTTTCTGCCATGGTCGGGTCTTGAGTCTTACTCAACTTCACACCTTTGCATCACAGGCAAGAACTCCTTCTTTGACTGTTCTATTTGAACTATTTCAAAATTTTATCAAGGTATGTACTCATTGAAAAATCTTATCAAGCGTCTTGATCTATCTCAATAGATCTTGATGCTCAATATTTAAGTAGCTTTACTGAGGTCTTTCTTTTAAAGAACTCCTTTCAAACACTCCTTTATGCTTTGCAGAATAATTCTACATTATTTCTGATCAACAATATGTCATTCACATATACTTATCAGAAATGTTGTAGTGCTCCCACTCACTTTCTTGTAAATACAGGCTTCACCGTAAGTCTGTACAAAACTATATGCTTTGATCAACTCATCAAAGCGTATATTCCAACTCCGAGATGCTTGCACCAGTCCATAGATGGATCGCTGGAGCATGCACATTTTGTTAGCACCTTTAGGATTGACAAAACCTTCTGGTTGATCATATACAACTCTTCTTTAAGAAAACCATTAAGGAATGCAGTTTTGACATCCATTTGCAGATTTCATAAAATGTGGCAATTTCTAACATGATTTGGACAGACTTAAGCATCGCTACAGTTGAGAAAATCTCATTGTAGTCAACACCTTGAACTTGTCAAAAACCTTTTTGCGACAAATCAAGCTTTGTAGATAGTAACACTACTATCAACGTCCGTCTTCCTCTTGAAGATCCATTTATTTCTTATGGTTTGCCGATCATCGGGCAAGTCCACCAAAGTCCACACTTTGTTCTCATACATGGATCCTATCTCAGATTTCATGGCCTCCAGCCATTTTGCGGAATCTGGGCTCATCATCGCTTCCTCATAGTTCGTAGGTTCGCCATGGTCAAGTAACATGACTTCCAGAATAGGATTACCGTACCACTCTGGTGCGGATCTTACTCTGGAAGACCTACGAGGTTCTATAGTAACTTAATCTGAAGTTTCATGATCATCATCATTAACTTCCTCACTAATTGGTGTAGTAGTCACAGGAACAGATTTCTGTGATGAACTAATTTCCAATAAGGGAGCAGGTATAGTTACCTCATCAAGTTCTACTTTCCTCCCACTCACTTCTTTCGAGAGAAACTTCTTCTCTAGAAAGGATCCAATCTTGGCAATGAATGTTTTGCCTTCGGATCTATGATAGAAGGTGTACCTAACAGTTTCCTTTGGGCATTCTATGAAGACGCACTTCTCCGATTTGGGTTTGAGCTTATCAGGATGAAACTTTTTCATATAAGCATCGTAGCCCTAAACTTTAAGAAACGACAACTTGGGTTTCTTGCTTAACCACAGTTCATATAGTGTCGTCTCAACGGATTTAGATGGTGCCCTTTTAACGTGAATGCAGCTGTCTCTAATGCATAACCCCAAAACGATAATGGTAAATCAATAAGAGACATCATAGATTGCACCATATCCAATAAAGTGCGGTTACGACATTCGGACACACCATAACGTTGTGGTGTTCCAGGTGGCGTGAGCTATGAAACTATTCCACGTTGTTTTAATTGAAGACCAAACTCGTAACTCAAATATTTGTCTCTGCGATCAGATCGCAGAAACTTTATTTTCTTGTTACGATTATTTTTCCACTTCACTCTGAAATTCTTTGAACCTTTCAACTATTTCAGACTTATGTTTCATCAAGTAGATATACCCATATCTGCTCAAATCATCTTGTGAAGGTCATAAAATAACGATACTTGCCACGAGCATCAACACTCATTGGATCACATACATCGGTATGTATTATTTCCAACAAGTCAGTAGCTCGTTCCATTGTTCCGAAGAACGGAGTTTTAGTCATCTTGCCCAAAAGGCACGGTTCGCAAGCATCAAATGATTCATAACCAAGTGATTCCGAAAATCCATCTTTATGGAGTTTCTTCATGCGCTTTACACCGATATGACCCAAACGGCAGTGCCACAAATAAGTTGCACTATCATTATTAACTTTGCATCTTTTGGCATCAATATTATGAATATGTGTATCGCTACGATCGAGATCCAACAAACTATTTTCATTGGGTGTATGACCATTGAAGGTTTTATTCATGTAAACAGAAAAACAATTATTCTCTGATTTTAAATGAATAATCGTATTGCAATAAACATGATCAAATCATATTCATGCTCAACGCAAACGCCAAATAACATTTATTTAGGTTCTACACAAATCTCGAAAGTGTAGGGAGAGTGTGATGATGATCATATCAATCTTGGAACTATTTCCAACACACATCGTCACTTCACCCTCAACTAGTCTCTGTTTATTCCGTAACTCCTGTTTTGAGTTACTAATATTTAGCAACCGAACAAGTATCAAATACTCAGGGGCTACTATAAACACTAGTAAGGTACACATCAATAACCTGTATATCAAATATACCCTTGTTCACTTTGCCATCCTTCTTATCCACCAAATATTCAGGGTATTTCCGTTTCCAGTGACCATTTCCTTTGCAGTGTAAGCACTCAGTTTCAGGCTTTGGTCCAGCTTTGGTCTTCTTCACGGGAGTGAAAACTTGTTTGCCATTCGACTTGAAGTTTACCTTTCTTTCCCTTTGCCCTTTTCTTGAAACTAGTGGTCTTGTCAATCATCAACACTTGATGCTCTTTCTTGATTTCTACCTTCGTCAATTTCAACATCACGAAGAGCTCGGGAATTGTTTTCGTCATACCTTGCATACTATAGTTCATCACAAAGTTCTAGTAACTTAGTGATGGTGACTAGAGAAATTTTGTCAATCACTATCTTATCTGGAAGATTAACTCCCACTTGATTCAAGTGATTGAAGTACCCAGACAATCTGAGCACATGCTTACTAGTTGAGTGATTCTCCTCCATCTTTTAGCTATAGAACTTGTTGGAGACTTCATATCTCTAAACTCAGGTATTTGCTTGAAATATTAACTTCAATTCCTGGAACATCTCATATGGTCCATGACGTTCAAAACATCTTTGAAGTCCCGATTCTAAGCCGTTAAGCATGGTGCACTAAACTATCAAGTAGTCATCATATTGAGCTAGCCAAACGTTCATAACGTCTGCGTCTGCTCCTGCAATAGGTCTGTCACCTAGCGGTGCATTAAGGACATAATTCTTCTGTGCGGCAATGAGGATAAACCTCAGATCACGGATCCAATCCGCATCATTGCTACTAACATCTTTCAACACAATTTTCTCTAGGAACATATCAAAATAAACATATGAAAGCAACAACGCAAGCTATTGATCTACAACATAATTTGCAAAATACTACCAGGATTAAGTTCATGATAAATTTAAGTTCAATTAATCATATTACTTAAGAACTCCCACTTAGAAAGACATCTCTCTAATGCTCTAAGTGATTACGTGATCCATATCAACTACACCATGTCCGATCATCACGTGAGATGGAGTAGTTTCAATGGTGAACATCAATATGTTGATCATATCTACTATATGATTCATGCTCGACCTTTCGGTCTATGTGTTCCAAGGCCATATCTGTATATGCTAGGCTCGTCAAGTTTAACCTGAGTATTCCGCGTGTGCAACTGTTTTGCACCCGTTGTATTTTAACGTAGAGCCTATCACACCCGATCATCACGTGGTGTCTCAGCACGAAGAACTTTCGCAACGGTGCATACTCAGGGAGAACACTTCTTGATAATTAGTGAGAGATCATCTTAAAATGCTACCGTCAAACAAAACAGAATAAGATGTATAATAGATAAACATCATATGCAATCAAAATATGTGACATGATATGGCCATGATCATATTGCGCCTTTGATCTCCATCTCCAAAGTACTGTCATGATCTCTATCGTTACCGGCACGACACCATGATCTTCATCATCTTGATCTATATCAATGTGTCGTCACATGGTCGTCTCGCCAACTATTGCTCTTGCAACTATTTCTATCACATAGCGATAAAGTAAAGCAATTATTTGGCACTTGCATCTTATGCAACAAAGAGACAACCATAGGGCTTCTGACAGTTGCCGATAACTTCAAGAAAACATGATCATCTCATACAACAACTTATATCTCATCACGTCTTGACCATATCACATCACAACATGCCCTGCAAAAACAAGTTAGACGTCCTCTACTTTGTTGTTGCAAATTTTACGTGGCTGCTACGGGCTGAGCAAGAACCTTTCTTACCTACGCATCAAAACCACAACGATAGTTCGTCAAGTTAGTGCTGTTTTAACCTTCGCAAGGACCGGGCGTAGCCACACTCGGTTCAACTAAAGTTGGAGAAACAGACACCCGCTAGTCACCTGTGTGCAAAGCTCGGTGGTAAAACCAGTCTCGCGTAAGCGTACGCGTAATGTCGGTCCGGGCCGCTTCATCCAACAATACCACCGAACCAATGTATGACATGCTGGTAAGCAGTATGACTTGTATCGCCCACAACTCACTTGTGTTCTACTCGTGCAAATAACATCAACGCATAAAACCTAGGCTCAGATGCCACTGTTGGGGAACATAGTAATTTCAAAAAAATTCCTACGAACACGCAAGATCATGGTGATGGCATAGCAACGAGAGGGGAGAGTGTTGTCCACGTACCCTCGTAGACCGTAAGCGGAAGCGTTATGACAACGCGGTTGATGTAGTCGTACGTCTTCACGATCCGACCGATCCAAGTACCGAACGTACGGCACCTCCGAGTTCAGCACACGTTCAGCTCAATGACGATCCCCGGGCTCCGATCCAGCAAAGCTTCGGGGATGAGTTCCGTCAGCACGACGGCGTGGTGACGATGATGATGCTCTACCGGTGCAGGGCTTCGCCTAAACTCCGCGACGATATGACCGAGGTGGAATATGGTGGAGGGGGGCACCGCACACGGCTAAGGAACGATCCGTAGATCAACTTGTGTGTCATGGGGTGTCCCCCTGCCCCCGTATATAAAGGAGCAAGGGAGGAAGAGGCCGGCCCTAGGAGGAGGGCGCGCCAAGGGGAGTCCTACTCCCACCGGGAGTAGGACTCCTTCTTTCCTAGTCCAACTAGGAGAAGGGGGGAAAGGAGGGAAGTGGAGAAGGAAGGGAGAGGGGGGCCGCGCCCCAAACCCTTTGTCCAATTCGGACTGGGCTTGGGAGGGGCGCGCGCCACCTCCTGGCTCCTTCCCACTAAGGCCCATTAAGGCCCAATATTCTTCCTCGTATTCCCGTAACTCCCCGGTACTCCAAAAAATATCCGAATCACTCGGAACCTTTCCAAACTCCGAATATAGTCGTCCAATATATCGATCTTTACGTCTCGACCATTTCGAGACTCCTCGTCATGTCCCCTATCTCATCCGGGACTCCAAACTCCTTCGTTACATAAAAACTCATAAACTCATAATAAAACTGTCATCAAAACCTTAAGCGTGCGGACCCTACGTGTTCGAGAACTATGTACACATTACCTAGAACTATTCTTGGTCAATAACCAATAGCGGAACCTGGATGCTCATATTGGCTCCTACATATTCTACGAAGATCTTTATCGGTCAAATCGCATAACAACATACGTTGTTCCCTTTGTCATCGGTATGTTACTTGCCCGAGATTCGATCGTCGGTATCCAATACCTAGTTCAATCTCGTTACTGGCAAGTCTCTTTACTCGTTACGTAATGCATCATTCCGTAACTAACGCATTAGCTACATTGCTTGCAAGGCTTATAGTGATGTGCATTACCGAGAGGGCCCAGAGATACCTCTCCGACAATCGGAGTGACAAAACCTAATCTCGAAATACGCCAACCCAACATGTACCTTTGGAGACACCTGTAGTACTCCTTTATAATCACCCAGTTACATTGTGACGTTTGGTAGCACCCAAAGTGTTCCTCCGGCAAACGGGAGTTGCATAATCTCATAGTTACAGGAACATGTATAAGTCATGAAGAAAGCAATAGAAACATACTAAACGATCAAGTGCTAGGCTAACGGAATGGGTCACGTCAATCACATCATTCTCCTAATGATGTGATCCCGTTAATCAAATGACAAGTCATGTCTATGGCTAGGAAACTTAACCATCTTTGATTCACGAGCTAGTCAAGTAGAGGCATACTAGTGACACTATGTTTGTCTATGTATTCACACATGTATTATGTTTCCGATTAATACAATTCTAGCATGAATAATAAACATTTATCATGAAATAAGGAAATAAATAATAACTTTATTATTGCCTCTAGGGCATATTTCCTTCAGTGTCCACCATATATATATATCGTATGAAGAGGTGGATGTCCACCGCCCTGTGAGCGGTGGCTCCTGTACGTCTCCCGTGTCGTCGTCCATACCATCGATGTCTTTGGAGTCTAAGTCAAGCACGTCAGTTAAATCATCGACCGTGGCAATGAAGTGGGTGGTGGGTGGGCAGTGAATTCCTTCGTCACCTGCTTCCCACTCAAGCCGAACATAGTTTGACCCAGAGCCTCCTGACAAAGAGAGAAACTTTAACGAGTTTAGCATGTCACCAAAGGGCGAGTGCTGAAAGATGTCCACAACGGTAAACTCCATTACCAGAGCCCAACCTGGCTCGAGGGTATGCGGATCGGAACCAACAGCCGGATACGAGTCCGGGGGCCCGGGGTTACAGGTCTACACAGAGGTGAGACCTGTGTTCGGCTCCACCGCCGATGAGTATGCGGCCTGTGGGGCGAGGACTAGCCCTCCCTCCTTGGGCAACGCAACCTGTTCCGGATTTAGATCCGGGGCTATTGCAGGGACGATATTCCGAGCATTGTCCGATAGCAGGTCTAGGTCGTGCCTGTCGTGACTGTCAGGCGCTCCTGGCACAAGGCCGAATCCGTCGAAGATCAAGTCTCCGCGAATATCTGTTGTGTAGTTCAAGTTTCCAAACCTGATCTGGTGGCCAGGGGCGTAGCTGTCGATCTGCTCCAGATGACCAAGCGAATTGGCCCGGAGTGCGAAGCCGCCGAACACAAAGATGTGTCCGGGGAGAAAAGTCTCGCCCTAGACGGTGTTGTTGGCGATTGAAGACGCCATCAAGCCTCAAAGCGACGACATAGAGGAACTCTCAATGAAAGCACCAATGTCGGTGTCAAAACCAACGGATCTCGGGTAGGGGGTCCCGATCTGTGTGTCTTAGGCTGATGGTAACAGGAAGCGAGGGACACAATGTTTACCCAGGTTCGGTCCCTCTCGATGGAGGTAAAACCCTACTTCCTGCTTGATTAATATTGAAGATATGAGTAGTACAAGAGTAGATCTACCACGAGATCATAGAGGCTAAACCCCAAGGACCAAACTCTTCAGTATATATAGACACCGGAGAGGGCTAGGGTTTACATGGAGTCGGTTACAAGGAAGGAAATATAATATCCGGATCGCCAAGCTTGTCTTCCACACAAAGGAGATTCCCATCTGGACACGGGCCGAAGTCTTGAGTCGTGTATCTTCACGCTTCGATAGTCCACACGACGTATATAGTCCGGCTGTCCGGATACCCCCTAATCCAGGACTCCCTCACCCATGGCGTGGGAGGGGCGAGAGCCCCTCCGAGATTGGATCTATCTTTCTGTTTCTGCTTTCTCAGATTCTACCCCTTCACCGTTTCCTTAATATCCGGAGATCCGTAACTCTGATTGGGATGAATCTTTCGCCCAGATTTTTCTCATAAAATTAGCTTTCTTGCGGAAAAAGAAGGGCATCAACCGCCTTACGGGTGGCCCACGAGAGTGTCAGGCGTGCCCAGGGGGGGTGGGCGCGCCCCCCTGTCTCATGGCCACCTCAGACATCGTTTCGCGTTGATTCTTCCTCCGGAAAATCCCAAATATTCCAAAATAATTCTCTGTCCGTTTTTATCCCGTTTGGACTCCGTTTGATATTGGTTTTCTGCGAAACATAAAACATGCAACAGACAGGAACTGGCACTGGGCACTGGTCTAATATGTTAGTCCCAAAAATAGTATAAAAAATTGCCAAAACTATTTGAAAGTTGAAGAATATTGGCATGGAACAATCAAAAATTATAGATACGACGGAGACGTATCAGCATCCCCAAGCTTAATTCCTGCTCGTCCTCAAGTAGGTAAATGATAAAAAAAGATAATTTTTTATGTGGAATGCTACCTAGCATAATCTTTATCATATGTCTAATCATGGCATGAATATTAAGACACGAGTGATTCAAAGCAATAGTCTATCATTTGACATAAAAAATGATAATACTTCGAGCATACCAATAAATCAATCATGTCTTTTCAAAACAACAATGCCAAAGCAAGCTTATCCCGACAAAATCATACAGTTTGGCCATGCTTCATCTTTGTCACACAAAATGCTCCCATCATGCACAACCCCGATGACAAGCCGAGCAATTGGTTCGTACTTTTTAACGCGCTTCAGCGTTTTCAACCCTCACACAATACATGAGCGAAAGCCATGGATATAGCACTATAGGTGGAATAGAATATAATGATGGAGGTTATGTGGAGAAGACAAAAAAAGGGAGAAAGTCTCACATCGACGCGGCTAATCAACGGGCTATGGAGATGCCCATCAATTGATGTCAATGTGAGGAGTAGGGATTGCCATGCAACGGATGCACTAAGAGCTATAAATGTATGAAAGCTCAACAAAAGAAACTAAGTGGGTGTGCATCCAACTTGCTTGCTCATGAAGACCTAGGGCATTTAAGGAAGCCCATCGTTGGAATATACAAGCCAAGTTCTATAATGAAAATTCCCACTAGTATGTGAAAGTGACAACATAGGAGACAATCTATATGAAGAACATGGTGCTACTTTGAAGCACAAGTATGGAAAAAGGATAGTAACATTGCCCCTTTTCTTTTCTTTTCTTTTTATTTTTTTATTTTTTTTATTTTTGGGTGGGCTTCTTTGCCCCCTTTTTTTATTTAGGCTTCTTTGGCCTTTCCTTTTTTTATTTTTTTATTTTTTTATGGGTCAATGCTCTATAATGATGATCATCACACTTGTATTTACTTACAACTCGATATTACAACTCGATACTAGAACAAAGATATGACTCTATATGAATGCCTCCGGCGGTCTACCGGGATGTGCAATGATCTAGCGTAGCAATGACATCAAAAAAACGGAAAAGCCATGAAAACATCATGCTAGCTATCTTACGATCATGCGAAGCAATATGACAATAAATGCTCAAGTCATGTATATGATGATGATGGAAGTTGCATGGCAATATATCTCGGAATGGCTATGGAAATGCCATGATAGGTAGGTATGGTGGTTGTTTTGAGGAAGATATAATGAGGCTTATGTGTGATAGAGCGTATCGTATAACGGGGTTTGGATGCACCGGCGAAGCTTGCACCAACTCTCGAGGTGAGAAAGAGCAATGCACGGTACCGAAGAGGCTAGCAATGATGGAAAGGTAAAAGTGCGTATAATCCATGGACTCACATTAGTCACAAAGAACTCATATACTTATTGCAAAAGTTTATTAACCCTCGAAGCAAAGTACTACTACGCATGCCCCTAGGGGGATAGATTGGTAGGAAAAGACCATCGCTCTTCCCCGACTTCCACTCATAAGGAAGACAATCAAAGAAACACCACATGCTTCAAATTTGTCACACAACGGTTACCATACGTGCATGCTACGGGACTTGCAAACCTCAACAAAAGTGTCTCTACAATCCACAACCACCCACTAGCATGACTCTAATATTACCATCTTTATATCGCAAAACTATTGCAAGGAATCAAACATATCATATTCAGGGATCTACAAGTTGATGTAGGATTTTATGACTAACCATGTGAATGACCAATTCCTGACATCTCTCTAAATAGATATAAATGAAGCAAGAGAGTTTAACTACAAAAGATATGCCCATGCTCTAACAAATATAAATGAAGCAAAAGAGCATTCTACAAATGGCAGTTTTCTATGCGAAGAGAAACAGGCAATCCAAACTTCAAACGATATACGTGAAGCACATGAAGAATTCTATAAAGCCATACTCAAAGGATTTAAGTGAAGTGCAATGAGCATTCTATAAATCAACCAAGGACTATCTCATACCAGCATGGTGAATAAAATAAAAATGAAAACTAAATGCAAAAGACGCTCCAAGACTTGCACATAATGCATGAACAAAACGAATCGGAAAACATACCGATACTTGTTGAAGAAAGAGGGGATCCCTTCCAGGGCATCCCAAAGCTTAGACGCTTGAGTCTCCTTGAATATTTTCTTGGGGTTCCTAGGGCATCCCCAAGCTTGAGCTCTTGCCTCTCTTCCTTTTCCTCATACCGAGACCTCCTCGATTAGACACTTCATCCACACAAAACTTCAACAGAAAACTCGGTAAGATCCGTTAGTATAATAAAGCAAATCACCACTCTAAGTACTGTAGCAAACCAATTCATATCTTACTTTTGCATTGTGTCTACTGTAATATAGCTTTTTCATTGCTTAATCCACTGATATAAATTGATAGATTCATTAAAACAAGCAAATTATGCATCAAAAACAGAATCTGTCAAAAACAGAACAGTCTGTAGCAATCTGAACATTCACCATACTTCTGGTACCCCAAAAATTCTACCAAAATTAGGAAAAATAAACAAGTTGGACAGCAAGACACTGTAAAAGGAATCATAACCAATTGACGTTCCAGTTAAAAACGTAAAATCGAGCACTACAGCCAAAGTTTCTGTCCTGCACCGTACAAACCAACAAGCATTGTAAACATCCTAAAGGCAAACCTTGGCACATTATTTTTATAATACAATGGAATTGTTCAAGGGGATAATTATTTTTGATGAAAATTTTCTGTAATCAAGATTCACAAAGTTTCCGTGAGCATGAACAAAGTTCAAGGAGCTCTCCCACTTCAACAATGCTTGTCTCTCTCACTTCCACTTTCCTTTTTGAAAAGTTTTTAGGTTCCCCTCTTTATTTATTTTTTGTTTTTAAACTATATGAAAGCACTCAACAGAAATAAATGACTCCCTAAAACTTCCGGTTTGTCTCCCTAGCAGCGCTTCTTTAAAGCCATTAAGCTAGGCATATAGTGCTCAAGTAATGAATCCACCCGGATCCCAAGGTATATCAAATCCAATTTTAATTAACAATGATTTGTAATTTAGTATAGAGCACAAAGTAAAATATATCAAGTAATGACGAAGTCTAACTCTCTTCCTATGCATCGGCATGTCATAAAAGAACAATTCATGCACACATAGTAAAGGCCAATGCATAGTATAAGCAGTTTCTTGCAATTCTATCGTGTTGGATACATAAAGAGGCGGAGATGTACTTCCTCTCTCATAATAATTGCAAGTAGGAGCAGCAAGCACATGCATATTATATTCATCAAAATCATCATGTGCAATGGTAAAAGGAAACCCATCAATATAATCCTTAGTAAGCACAAACTTCTCCAATATAGTGTAGTTTGGAGAATTCAAAAAGATAATAGGACTATCATGCATGGGTGCAATAGCAACAATTTCATGTTTAACATAAGGAACTATAGCGAGTTCCTCTCCATAAGCATAATTCATATTGGCATCTTGGCCACAAGCATAGAAAGCATCATCAAAAAGGGATATTTCAAGAGAAACAACGGGATTATAGCAATCATCATAGCAATCATCCTTCGGTAAGCATGAAGGGGAATAAACAATGTATGAGTTGAAGAGTTACTCTCATTAGAAGGTGGGCACGGGTAGCTAATCAGCTCTTCCTCCTTTTGTTCTTCGCTCTCCTCATCATCTTTTTCATCCAATGAGCTCACAGTTTCATCAATTTCTTCTTCCATAGCTTCCTGCAAAATATTAGTCTCTTCTTGGACAACGAGGTAGGCCTCAATATATAGTTTAACATAGGCATTAGAAGCGTAATTATCATAGCAATATTAAAGTATGGCAAAATTTTCAGATTTGTAGAGAGTAGCATCATACTTTTCAATCAAATAAGCAATTTCATATGCACCCTTAAAAGCAAAAAATTCTTCAATTTGTTGAACATCATAGTAATTATAAACACCCTTAGCATATGAAGATATGATTCCATTATCACTAAACAAGCATTGGTAGGGAAGGTGTTTCTTAGGGTTTTCAGAACAACATGTAACATCATATAATTCACATAAAGTCCAAGCATAGCATTGCAAACGTTGAATTTGATCCCATCATAGTTTCCCTTTTTCAGATATACGGCGTCGTACATAACAAGCATGCTCATCTAAAGATTTGCCCTCAACTAATCTAGTTGGGGTTTCAGCACGAGCACAAAGGGATCGAAGATGATCCAAGTAAAAAGCTTCAGTAATGTGATAGATTTTGAGTGGTTCTTCAACCATTGGTGCAGTATTACAACTAATTTTTTTGGTATTTTGCGTTTCCTACCCATAACTAAAGATAGAAAACAACTAAGAATAGCAAATAAAAATTAATTAGTGATAAAGCAAACAAGCACACACGAGAATATTCACCCCACGCTATGACTCCCCGGCAACGGCGCCAGAAAAAGGGGGTCGCAACATTTTTCGATAAGTAAGAGTGTCGAACCCAACGTGGAGCTAAAGGTAGAATAAATATTCCCTCAAGTTCTATCGACCACCAATACAACTCTACGCACGCTTGACGTTTGCTTTATCGGTATTCAAATAAAGATGCAATAAAGTAAATATAACGAGTGTCGAAAAGTGGTGGTAGGAGTTGTGGAATTGTCCCTAGGCAATTGACTATTTTACTAGACCGGTAATCACTATTGCAATTCTATTTGAGGGAGAGGCATAAGCTAACATATTTTCTCTACTTGGATCATATGCACTTATGATTGGAACTCTAGCAAGCATCCGCAAGTACTAAAGATTCATTAAGGTAAAACCCAACCATAGCATTAAAGTATCAAGTCCCCTTTATCCCATACGCAACAATCCCCTTACTCAGGTTTGTGTTTCAGTCACTCACGCAACCCACTATAAGCGAATCATGAATGCATTGCAACACCCTACAGCGGGAATCCCTCACGCTTGCGCGACACAGAGGGCACCATAGGACAACACCAATAATAAAACATGCAACTCAAACAAAACATAGCAATTCATCAATCACCGATAGGACAACGGAAATCTACTCAGATATCATAGGATGGCAACAACTCATTGGATAATAATATGAAGCATAAAGCACCATGTTCAAGTAGAGGGTACAGCGGGTTGCGGGAGAGTGGACTGCTAGATATAGATGGGGGAAGGTGATGGAGATGTTGGTGAAGATGGCGGAGGTGTTGGTGAAGATCGTGATGATGATGATGGCCCCCGGCAGTGCTCCGGCGCCACCCGAAGCAAGGGGGAGAGAGCCCCCCTTCTTCTTCTTCTTCTTCCTTGACCTCCTCCCTAGATGGGAGAAGGGTTTCCCCTCTGGTCCTTGGATCCAGCGTGGGAGGGGCGAGAGCCCCTCCGAGATTGGATCTATCTTTCTGTTTCTGCGTTCTCAGATTCTACCCCTTCACCATTTCTTTAATATCCGGAGATCCGTAACTCCGATTGGGGTGAATCTGTCGCCCAGATTTTTCTCATAAAATTAGCTTTCTTGCAGCAAAGGAAGGGCGTCAACTACCTTACTGGTGGCCCATGAGAGTGTAGGCGCGCCCAGGGGGGTGGGCGCGCCCCCCTGTCTCGTGGCCACCTCGGACACCGTTTCGTGTTGATTCTTCCTCCGGAAAATCCCAAATATTCCAAAATAATTCTCTGTCCGTTTTTATCCCGTTTGGACTCTGTTTGATATTGGTTTTCTGTGAACCATAAAACATGCAACAGACAGGAACTGGCACTGGGCACTGGATCAATATGTTAGTCCCAAAAATAGTATAAAAAATTTCCTACGAACACGCAAGATCATGGTGATGGCATAGCAACGAGAGGGGAGAGTGTTGTCCACGTACCCTCGTAGACCGCAAGCGGAAGCGTTATGACAACGCGGTTGATGTAGTCGTATGTCTTCACGATCCGACGATCCAAGTACCGAACGTACGGCACCTCCGAGTTCAGCACACGTTCAGCTCGATGACGATCCCCGGGCTCCGATCCAGCAAAGCTTCGGGGATGAGTTCCGTCAGCACGACGGCGCGATGACGATGATGATGCTCTACCGGCGCAGGGCTTCGCCTAAACTCCGCGACGATATGACCGAGGTGGAATATGGTGGAGGGGGGCACCGCACATGGCTAAGGAACGATCCGTAGATCAACTTGTGTGTCATGGGGTGTCCCCCTGCCCCCGTATATAAAGGAGCAAGGGAGGAGGAGGACGGCCCTAGGTGGAGGGCGCGCCAAGGGGAGTCCTACTCCCACCGGGAGTAGGACTCCTTCTTTCCTAGTCCAACTAGGAGAAGGGGGGAAAGGAGGGAAGTGGAGAAGGAAGGGAGAGGGGGGCCGCGCCCCAAACCCTTTGTCCAATTCGGACTGGGCTTGGGAGGGGCGCGCGCCACCTCCTGGCTCCTTCCCACTAAGGCCCATTAAGGCCCAATACTCTTCCCTGTATTCCCGTAACTCCCCGGTACTCCAAAAAATACCCGAATCAATCGGAACCTTTCCGAACTCCGAATATAGTCGTACAATATATCGATCTTTACGTCTCGACCATTTCGAGACTCCTCGTCATGTCCCCGATCTCATCCGGGACTCCTAACTCCTTCGGTACATCAAAACTCATAAACTCATAATAAAATTGTCATCGAAACCTTAAGCGTGCATACCCTACGGGTTCGAGAACTATGTAGACATGACCTAGAACTATTCTTGGTCAACAACCAATAGCGAAACCTGGATGCTCATATTGGCTCCTACATATTCTACAAAGATCTTTATCGGTCAAACCGCATAACAACATACGTTGTTCCCTTTGTCATCGGTATGTTACTTGCCCGAGATTCGATCGTCGGTATCCAATACCTAGTTCAATCTCGTTACCGGCAAGTCTCTTTACTCGTTACGTAATGCATCATTCCGTAACTAACTCATTAGCTACATTGCTTGCAAGGCTTATAGTGATGTGCATTACCGAGAGGGCCCAGAGATACCTCTCCGACAATCGGAGTGACAAAACCTAATCTCGAAATACGCCAACCCAACATGTACCTTTGGAGATACCTGTAGTACTCCTTTATAATCACCCAGTTATGTTGTGACGTTTGGTAGCACCCAAAGTGTTCCTCCGGCAAACGGGAGTTGCATAATCTCATAGTTACAGGAACATGTATAAGTCATGAAGAAAGCAATAGAAACATACTAAATGATCAAGTGCTAGGCTAGCGGAATGGGTCATGTCAATCACATGATTCTCCTAATGATGTGATCCCGTTAATCAAATGACAACTCATGTCTATGGCTAGGAAACTTAACCATCTTTGATTCACGAGCTAGTCAAGTAGAGGCATACTAGTGACACTATGTTTGTCTATGTATTCACACATGTATTATGTTTCCGGTTAATACAATTCTAGCATGAATAATAAACATTTATCATCAAATAAGGAAATAAATAATAACTTTATTATTGCCTCTAGGGCATATTTCCTTCAGTCTCCCACTTGCACTAGAGTCAATAATCTAGTTCACATCGCCATGTGATTTAATACCAATATTCATATCTGTATATGATTAACACCCATAGTTCAGATCTTCATGTGACCAACACCCAAAGGGTTTACTAGAGTCAATAATCTAGTTCACATTGCTATGTGATTAACACCCAAAGAGTACAAAGGTATGATCATGTTTTGCTCGTGAGAGAAGCTTAGTCAACGGTTCTGTCACATTCAGAGCCGCATGTATTTTGCAAATACTCTATGTCAACAATGCTCTGCACGGAGCTACTCTAGCTAATTGCTCCCACTTTCAGTATGTATCCAGATTGAGACTTAGAGTCATCTGGATCGGTGTGAAAGCTTGCACCAATGTAACTCTTTACGACGGGCTCTTTTATCACCTCCATAATCGAGAAATATTTCCTTAGTCCGCACTAAGGATATTCTTGACCAATGTCCAGTGATCTACTCCTAGATCGCTATTGTACTCCCTTGCCAAATAAAGAGCAAGGTATACAATAGGTCTGGTACATAACATAGCATACTTTATAGAACCTATGACTGAGGCATAGGGAATGACTTTTCATTCTCTTTCTATTTTCTGTCATGGTCGGGTCTTGAGTCTTACTCAACTTCACACCTTTGCATCACAGGCAAGAACTCCTTCTTTGACTGTTCTATTTTGAACTATTTCAAAATTTTATCAAGGTATGTACTCATTGAAAAATCTTATCAAGCGTCTTGATCTATCTCAATAGATCTTGATGCTCAATATTTAAGTAGCTTCACTGAGGTCTTTCTTTTAAAGAACTCCTTTCAAACACTCCTTTATGCTTTGCAGAATAATTCTACATTATTTCTGATCAACAATATGTCATTCACATATACTTATCAGAAATGTTGTAGTGCTCCCACTCACTTTCTTGTAAATACAGGCTTCACCGTAAGTTTGTACAAAACTATATGCTTTGATCAACTCATCAAAGCGTATATTCCAACTTCGAGATGCTTGCACCAGTCCATAGATGGATCGCTGGAGCATGCACATTTTGTTAGCACCTTTAGGATTGACAAAACCTTCTGGTTGCATCATATACAACTCTTCTTTAAGAAAACCATTAAGGAATGCAGTTTTGACATCCATTTGCAGATTTCATAAAATGTGGCAATTTCTAACATGATTTGGATAGACTTAAGCATCGCTACAGTTGAGAAAATCTCATTGTAGTCAACACCTTGAACTTGTCAAAAACCTTTTTGCGACAAATCAAGCTTTGTAGATAGTAACACTACTATCAACGTCCGTCTTCCTCTTGAAGATCCATTTATTTCTTATGGTTTGCCGATCATCGGGCAAGTCCACCAAAGTCCACACTTTGTTCTCATACATGGATCCTATCTCAGATTGCATGGCCTCCAGCCATTTTGCGGAATCTGGGCTCATCATCCCTTCCTCATAGTTCGTAGGTTCGCCATGGTCAAGTAACATGACTTCCAGAATAGGATTACCGTACCACTCTGGTGCGGATCTTACTCTGGAAGACCTACGAGGTTCTATAGTAACTTAATCTGAAGTTTCATGATCATCATCATTAACTTCCTCACTAATTGGTGTAGTAGTCACAGGAACAGATTTCTGTGATGAACTAATTTCCAATAAGGGAGCAGGTACAGTTACCTCATCAAGTTCTACTTTCCTCCCACTCACTTCTTTCGAGAGAAACTTCTTCTCTAGAAAGGATCCAATCTTGGCAATGAATGTTTTGCCTTCAGATCTGTGATAGAAGGTGTACCCAACAGTTTCCTTTGGGCATTCTATGAAGACGCACTTCTCCGATTTGGGTTTGAGCTTATCAGGATGAAACTTTTTCATATAAGCATCGTAGCCCTAAACTTTAAGAAACGACAACTTGGGTTTCTTGCTTAACCACAGTTCATATAGTGTCGTCTCAACGGATTTAGATGGTGCCCTTTTAACGTGAATGCAGCTGTCTCTAATGCATAACCCCAAAACGATAATGGTAAATCAATAAGAGACATCATAGATTGCACCATATCCAATAAAGTGCGGTTACGACATTCGGACACACCATAACGTTGTGGTGTTCCAGGTGGCGTGAGCTATGAAACTATTCCACGTTGTTTTAATTGAAGACCAAACTCGTAACTCAAATATTTGTCTCTGCGATCAGATCGCAGAAACTTTATTTTCTTGTTACGATTATTTTTCCACTTCACTCTGAAATTCTTTGAACCTTTCAACTATTTCAGACTTATGTTTCATCAAGTAGATATACCCATATCTGCTCAAATCATCTTGTGAAGGTCATAAAATAACGATACTTGCCACGAGCATCAACACTCATTGGATCACATACATCGGTATGTATTATTTCCAACAAGTCAGTAGCTCGTTCCATTGTTCCGAAGAACGGAGTTTTAGTCATCTTGCCCAAAAGGCATGGTTCGCAAGCATCAAATGATTCATAACCAAGTGATTCCGAAAATCCATCTTTATGGAGTTTCTTCATGCGCTTTACACCGATATGACCCAAACGGCAGTGCCACAAATAAGTTGCACTATCATTATTAACTTTGCATCTTTTGGCATCAATATTATGAATATGTGTATCGCTACGATCGAGATCCAACAAACTATTTTCATTGGGTGTATGACCATTGAAGGTTTTATTCATGTAAACAGAAAAACAATTATTCTCTGATTTTAAATGAATAATCGTATTGCAATAAACATGATCAAATCATATTCATGCTCAACGCAAATGCCAAATAACATTTATTTAGGTTCTACACAAATCTCGAAAGTGTAGGGAGAGTGTGATGATGATCATATCAATCTTGGAACTATTTCCAACACACATCGTCACTTCACCCTCAACTAGTCTCTGTTTATTCCGTAACTCCTGTTTTGAGTTACTAATATTTAGCAACCGAACAAGTATCAAATACTCAGGGGCTACTATAAACACTAGTAAGGTACACATCAATAACCTGTATATCAAATATACCCTTGTTCACTTTGCCATCCTTCTTATCCACCAAATATTCAGGGTATTTCCGTTTCCAGTGACCATTTCCTTTGCAGTGTAAGCACTCAGTTTCAGGCTTTGGTCCAGCTTTGGTCTTCTTCACGGGAGTGAAAACTTGTTTGCCATTCTACTTGAAGTTTCCCTTTCTTTCCCTTTGCCCTTTTCTTGAAACTAGTGGTCTTGTCAATCATCAACACTTGATGCTCTTTCTTGATTTCTACCTTCGTCAATTTCAACATCACGAAGAGCTTGGGAATTGTTTTCGTCATGCCTTGCATACTATAGTTCATCACAAAGTTCTAGTAACTTAGTGATGGTGACTAGAGAAATTTTGTCAATCACTATCTTATCTGGAAGATTAACTCCCACTTGATTCAAGTGATTGAAGTACCCAGACAATCTGAGCACATGCTTAATAGTTGAGCGATTCTCCTCCATCTTTTAGCTATAGAACTTGTTGGAGACTTCATATCTCTAAACTCAGGTATTTGCTTGAAATATTAACTTCAATTCCTGGAACATCTCATATGGTCCATGACGTTGAAAACATCTTTGAAGTCCCTATTCTAAGCCATTAAGCATGGTGCACTAAACTATCAAGTAGTCATCATATTGAGCTAGCCAAACGTTCATAACATCTGCGTCTGCTCCTGCAATAGGTCTGTCACCTAGCGGTGCATTAAGGACATAATTCTTCTGTGCAGCAATGAGGATAAACCTCAGATCACGGATCCAATCCGCATCATTGCTACTAACATCTTTCAACACAATTTTCTCTAGGAACATATCAAAATAAACATATGAAAGCAACAACGCAAGCTATTGATCTACAACATAATTTGCAAAATACTACCAGGACTAAGTTCATGATAAATTTAAGTTCAATTAATCATATTACTTAAGAACTCCCACTTAGAAAGACATCTCTCTAATGCTCTAAGTGATTACGTGATCCATATCAACTACACCATGTCCGATCATCACGTGAGATGGAGTAGTTTCAATGGTGAACATCAATATGTTGATCATATCTACTATATGATTCATGCTCGACCTTTTGGTCTCCGTGTTCCAAGGCCATATCTGTATATGCTAGGCTCGTCAAGTTTAACCTGAGTATTCCGCGTGTGCAACTGTTTTGCACCCGTTGTATTTTAACGTAGAGCCTATCACACCCGATCATCACGTGGTGTCTCAGCACGAAGAACTTTCGCAACGGTGCATACTCAGGGAGAACACTTCTTGATAATTAGTGAGAGATCATCTTAAAATGCTACCGTCAAACAAAACAGAATAAGATGTATAACAGATAAACATCATATGCAATCAAAATATGTGACATGATATGGCCATGATCATATTGCGCCTTTGATCTCCATCTCCAAAGTACTGTCATGATCTCTATCGTTACCGGCACGACACCATGATCTTCATCATCTTGATCTATATCAATGTGTCGTCACATGGTCGTCTCGCCAACTATTGCTCTTGCAACTATTTCTATCACATAGCGATAAAGTAAAGCAATTATTTGGCACTTGCATCTTATGCAACAAAGAGACAACCATAGGGCTTCTGACAGTTGCCGATAACTTCAACAAAACATGATCATCTCATACAACAACTTATATCTCATCACGTCTTGACCATATCACATCACAACATGCCCTGCAAAAACAAGTTAGACGTCCTCTACTTTGTTGTTGCAAATTTTACGTGGCTGCTACGGGCTGAGCAAGAACCTTTCTTACCTACGCATCAAAACCACAACGATAGTTCGTCAAGTTAGTGCTGTTTTAACCTTCGCAAGGACCGGGCGTAGCCACACTCGGTTCAACTAAAGTTGGAGAAACAGACACCCGCTAGTCACCTGTGTGCAAAGCACGGTGGTAAAACCAGTCTCGCGTAAGCGTACGCGTAATGTCGGTCCGGGCCGCTTCATCCAACAATACCGCCGAACCAATGTATGACATGCTGGTAAGCAGTATGACTTGTATCGCCCACAACTCACTTGTGTTCTACTCGTGCAAATAACATCAACGCATAAAACCTAGGCTCAGATGCCACTGTTGGGGAACATAGTAATTTCAAAAAAATTCCTACGAACACGCAAGATCATGGTGATGGCATAGCAACGAGAGGGGAGAATGTTGTCCACGTACCCTCGTAGACCGTAAGCGGAAGCGTTATGACAACGCGGTTGATGTAGTCGTACGTCTTCACGATCCGACCGATCCAAGTACCGAACGTACGGCACCTCCGAGTTCAGCACACGTTCAGCTCGATGACGATCCCCGGGCTCCGATCCAGCAAAGCTTCGGGGATGAGTTCCGTCAGCACGACGGCGTGGTGACGATGATGATGCTCTACCGGTGCAGGGCTTCGCCTAAACTCCGCGACGATATGACCGAGGTGGAATATGGTGGAGGGGGGCACCGCACACGGCTAAGGAACGATCCGTAGATCAACTTGTGTGTCATGGGGTGTCCCCCTGCCCCCGTATATAAAGGAGCAAGGGAGGAAGAGGCCGGCCCTAGGAGGAGGGCGCGCCAAGGGGAGTCCTACTCCTTCTTTCCTAGTCCAACTAGGAGAAGGGGGGAAAGGAGGGAAGTGGAGAAGGAAGGGAGAGGGGGGCCGCGCCCCAAACCCTTTGTCCAATTCGGACTGGGCTTGGGAGGGGCGCGCGCCACCTCCTGGCTCCTTCCCACTAAGGCCCATTAAGGCCCAATACTCTTCCTCGTATTCCCGTAACTCCCCGGTACTCCAAAAAATATCCGAATCACTCGGAACCTTTCCAAACTCCGAATATAGTCGTCCAATATATCGATCTTTACGTCTCGACCATTTCAAGACTCCTCGTCATGTCCCCTATCTCATCCGGGACTCCGAACTCCTTCGTTACATCAAAACTCATAAACTCATAATAAAACTGTCATCGAAACCTTAAGCGTGCGGACCCTACGAGTTCGAGAACTATGTACACATTACCTAGAACTATTCTTGGTCAATAACCAATAGCGGAACCTGGATGCTCATATTGGCTCCTACATATTCTACGAAGATCTTTATCGGTCAAACCGCATAACAACATACGTTGTTCCCTTTGTCATCGGTATGTTACTTGCCCGAGATTCGATCATCGGTATCCAATACCTAGTTCAATCTCGTTACTGGCAAGTCTCTTTACTTGTTACGTAATGCATCATTCCGTAACTAACGCATTAGCTACATTGCTTGCAAGGCTTATAGTGATGTGCATTACCGAGAGGGCCCAGAGATACCTCTCCGACAATCGGAGTGACAAAACCTAATCTCGAAATACGCCAACCCAACATGTACCTTTGGAGACACCTGTAGTACTCCTTTATAATCACCCAGTTACGTTGTGACGTTTGGTAGCACCCAAAGTGTTCCTCCGGCAAACGGGAGATCCATAATCTCATAGTTACAGGAACATGTATAAGTCATGAAGAAAGCAATAGAAACATACTAAACGATCAAGTGCTAGGCTAACGGAATGGGTCACGTCAATCACATCATTCTCCTAATGATGTGATCCCGTTAATCAAATGACAAGTCATGTCTATGGCTAGGAAACTTAACCATCTTTGATTCACGAGCTAGTCAAGTAGAGGCATACTAGTGACACTATGTTTGTCTATGTATTCACACATGTATTATGTTTCCGGTTAATACAATTCTAGCATGAATAATAAACATTTATCATGAAATAAGGAAATAAATAATAACTTTATTATTGCCTCTAGGGCATATTTCCTTCAGTGTCCACCATATATATATCGTATGAAGAGGTGGATGTCCACCGCCCTGTGAGCGGTGGCTCCTGTACATCTCCCGTGTCGTCGTCCATACCGTCGATGTCTTTGGAGTCGAAGTCAAGCACGTCAGTTAAATCATCGACCGTGGCAATGAAGTGGGTGGTGGGTGGGCAGTGAATTCCTTCGTCACCTGCTTCCCACTCAAGCCGAACATAGTTTGACCCAGAGCCTCCTGACAAAGAGAGAAACTTTAACGAGTTTAGCATGTCACCAAAGGGCGAGTGCTGAAAGATGTCCGCAGCGGTAAACTCCATTACCAGAGCCCAACCTGGCTCGAGGGTATGCGGATCGGAACCAACAGCCGGATACGAGTCCGGGGGCCCGGGGTTACAGGTCTACACAGAGGTGAGACCTGTGTTCGGCTCCACCGCCGATGAGTATGCGGCCTGTGGGGCGAGGACTAGCCCTCCCTCCTTGGGCAACGCAACCTGTTCCGGATTTAGATCCGGGGCTATTGCAGGGATGATATTCCGAGCATTGTCCGACAGCAGGTCTAGGTCGTGCCTGTCGTGACTGTCAGGCGCTCCTGGCACAAGGCCGAATCCGTCGAAGATCAAGTCTCCGCGAATATCTGTTGTGTAGTTCAAGTTTCCAAACCTGATCTGGTGGCCAGGGGCGTAGCTGTCGATCTGCTCCAGATGACCAAGCGAATTGGCCCGGAGTGCGAAGCCGCCGAACACAAAGATGTGTCCGGGGAGAAAAGTCTCGCCCTAGACGGTGTTGTTGGCGATTGAAGACGCCATCAAGCCTCAAAGCGACGACATAGAGGAACTCTCAATGAAAGCACCAATGTCGGTGTCAAAACCAACGGATCTCGGGTAGGGGGTCCCGATCTGTGCGTCTTAGGCTGATGGTAACAGGAAGCGAGGGACACAATGTTTACCCAGGTTCGGTCCCTCTCGATGGAGGTCAAACCCTACTTCCTGCTTGATTAATATTGAAGCTATGAGTAGTACAAGAGTAGATCTACCACGAGATCATAGAGGCTAAACCCTAAGGACCAAACTCTTCAGTTTATATAGACACCGGAGAGGGCTAGGGTTTACATGGAGTCGGTTACAAGGAAGGAAATATAATATCCGGATCGCCAAGCTTGTCTTCCACACAAAGGAGATTCCCATCTGGACACGGGCCGAAGTCTTGATACGTGTATCTTCACGCTTCGATAGTCCACACGACGTATATAGTCCGCCTGTCCGGATACCCCTTAATCCAGGACTCCCTCACCCATGGCGTGGGAGGGGCGAGAGCCCCTCCGAGATTGGATCTATCTTTCTATTTCTGCTTTCTCAGATTCTACCCCTTCACCGTTTCCTTAATATTCGGAGATCCGTAACTCTGATTGGGATGAATCTTTCACCCAGATTTTTCTCATAAAATTAGCTTTCTTGCGGAAAAAGAAGGGCATCAACCGCCTTACGGGTGGCCCACGAGAGTGTCAGGCGTGCCCAGGGGGGTGGGCGCGCCCCCCTGTCTCATGGCCACCTCGGACATCGTTTCGCGTTGATTCTTCCTCCGGAAAATCCCAAATATTCCAAAATAATTCTCTGTCCGTTTTGAAAGTTGAAGAATATTGGCATGGAACAATCAAAAATTATAGATACGACGGAGACGTATCAGCATCCCCAAGCTTAATTCCTGCTCGTCCTCAAGTAGGTAAATGATAAAAAAAGATAATTTTTTATGTGGAATGCTACCTAGTATAATCTTTATCATATGTCTAATCATGGCATGAATATTAAGACACGAGTGATTCAAAGCAATAGTCTATCATTTGACATAAAAAATGATAATACTTCGAGCATACCAATAAATCAATCATGTCTTTTCAAAACAACAATGCCAAAGCAAGCTTATCCCGACAAAATCATACAGTTTGGCCATGCTTCATCTTTGTCACACAAAATGCTCCCATCATGCACAACCCCGATGACAAGCCGAGCAATTGGTTCGTACTTTTTAACGCGCTTCAGCGTTTTCAACCCTCACACAATACATGAGCGAAAGCCATGGATATAGCACTATAGGTGGAATAGAATATAATGATGGAGGTTATGTGGAGAAGACAAAAAAAAAGGGAGAAAGTCTCACATCGACGCGGCTAATCAACGGGCTATGGAGATGCCCATCAATTGATGTCAATGTGAGGAGTAGGGATTGCCATGCAACGGATGCACTAAGAGCTATAAATGTATGAAAGCTCAACAAAAGAAACTAAGTGGGTGTGCATCCAACTTGCTTGATCATGAAGACCTAGGGCATTTAAGGAAGCCCATCGTTGGAATATACAAGCCAAGTTCTATAATGAAAAATCCCACTAGTATATGAAAGTGACAACATAGGAGACAATCTATATGAAGAACATGGTGCTACTTTGAAGCACAATTATGGAAAAAGGATAGTAACATTGCCCCTTTTCTTTTCTTTTCTTTTTATTTTTTTATTTTTTTTATTTTTGGGTGGGCTTCTTTGCCCCCTTTTTTTATTTAGGCTTCTTTGGCCTTTCCTTTTTTTTATTTTTTTATTTTTTTATGGGTCAATTCTCTATAATGATGATCATCACACTTTTATTTACTTACAACTCGATATTACAACTCGATACTAGAACAAAGATATGACTCTATATGAATGCCTCCGGCGGTCTACCGGGATGTGCAATGATCTAGCGTAGCAATGACATCAAAAAACGGAAAAGCCATGAAAACATCATGCTAGCTATCTTACGATCATGCGAAGCAATATGACAATAAATGCTCAAGTCATGTATATGATGATGATGGAAGTTGCATGGCAATATATCTCGGAATGGCTATGGAAATGCCATGATAGGTAGGTATGGTGGTTGTTTTGAGGAAGATATAATGAGGCTTATGTGTGATAGAGCGTATCGTATAACGGGGTTTGGATGCACCGGCGAAGCTTGCACCAACTCTCGAGGTGAGAAAGAGCAATGCACGGTACCGAAGAGGCTAGCAATGATGGAAAGGTAAAAGTGCGTATAATCCATGGACTCACATTAGTCACAAAGAACTCATATACTTATTGCAAAAGTTTATTAACCCTCGAAGCAAAGTACTACTACGCATGCCCCTAGGGGGATAGATTGGTAGGAAAAGACCATCGCTCTTCCCCGACTTCCACTCATAAGGAAGACAATCAAAGAAACACCCCATGCTTCAAATTTGTCACACAACGGTTACCATACGTGCATGCTACGGGACTTGCAAACCTCAACACAAGTGTCTCTACAATCCACAACCACCCACTAGCATGACTCTAATATTACCATCTTTATATCGCAAAACTATTGCAAGGAATCAAACATATCATATTCAGCGATCTACAAGTTGATGTAGGATTTTATGACTAACCATGTGAATGACCAATTCCTGACATCTCTCTAAATAGATATAAATGAAGCAAGAGAGTTTAACTACAAAAGATATGCCCATGCTCTAACAAATATAAATGAAGCAAAAGAGCATTCTACAAATGGCGGTTTTCTATGTGAAGAGAAACAGGCAATCCAAACTTCAAACGATATACGTGAAGCACATGAAGAATTCTATAAAGCCATACTCAAAGGATTTAAGTGAAGTGCAATGAGCATTCTATAAATCAACCAAGGACTATCTCATACCAGCATGGTGAATAAAATAAAAATGAAAACTAAATGCAAAAGACGCTCCAAGACTTGCACATAATGCATGAACAAAACGAATCGGAAAACATACCGATACTTGTTGAAGAAAGAGGGGATCCCTTCCAGGGCATCCCAAAGCTTAGACGCTTGAGTCTCCTTGAATATTTTCTTGGGGTTCCTAGGGCATCCCCAAGCTTGAGCTCTTGCCTCTCTTCCTTTTCCTCATACCGAGACCTCCTCGATTAGACACTTCATCCACACAAAACTTCAACAGAAAACTCGGTAAGATCCGTTAGTATAATAAAGCAAATCACCACTCTAAGTACTGTAGCAAACCAATTCATATCTTACTTTTGCATTGTGTCTACTGTAATATAGCTTTTTCATTGCTTAATCCACTGATATAAATTGATAGATTCATTAAAACAAGCAAATTATGCATCAAAAACAGAATCTGTCAAAAACAGAACAGTCTGTAGCAATCTGAACATTCACCATACTTCTGGTACCCCAAAAATTCTACCAAAATTAGGAAAAATAAACAAGTTGGACAGCAAGACACTGTAAAAGGAATCATAACCAATTGACGTTCCAGTTAAAAACGTAAAATCGAGCACTACAGCCAAAGTTTCTGTCCTGCACCGTACAAACCAACAAGCATTGTAAACATCCTAAAGGCAAACCTTGGCACATTATTTTTATAATACAATGGAATTGTACAAGGGGATAATTATTTTTGATGAAAAGTTTCTGTAATCAAGATTCACAAAGTTTCCGTGAGCATGAACAAAGTTCAAGGAGCTCTCCCACTTCAACAATGCTTGTCTCTCTCACTTCCACTTTCCTTTTTGAAAAGTTTTTAGGTTCCCCTCTTTATTTATTTTTTGTTTTTAAACTATATGAAAGCACACAACAGAAATAAATGACTCCCTAAAACTTCCGGGTTGTCTCCCTAGCAGCGCTTCTTTAAAGCCATTAAGCTAGGCATATAGTGCTCAAGTAATGAATCCACCCGGATCCCAAGGTATATCAAAGCCAATTTTAATTAACAATGATTTGTAATTTAGTATAGAGCACAAAGTAAAATATATCAAGTAATGACGAAGTCTAACTCTCTTCCTATGCATCGGCATGTCATAAAAGAACAATTCATGCACACATAGTAAAGGCCAATGCATAGTATAAGCAGTTTCTTGCAATTCTATCGTGTTGGATACATAAAGAGGCGGAGATGTACTTCCTCTCTCATAATAATTGCAAGTAGGAGCAGCAAGCACATGCATATTATATTCATCAAAATCATCATGTGCAATGGTAAAAGGCAACCCATCAATATAATCCTTAGTAAGCACAAACTTCTCCAATATAGTGTAGTTTGGAGAATTCAAAAAGATAATAGGACTATCATGCATGGGTGCAATAGCAACAATTTCATGTTTAACATAAGGAACTATAGCGAGTTCCTCTCCATAAGCATAATTCATATTGGCATCTTGGCCACAAGCATAGAAAGCATCATCAAAAAGGGATATTTCAAGAGAAACAACGGGATTATAGCAATCATCATAGCAATCATCCTTCGGTAAGCATGAAGGGGAATAAACAATGTATGAGTTGAAGAGTTACTCTCATTAGAAGGTGGGCACGGGTAGCTAATCATCTCTTCCTCCTTTTGTTCTTCGCTCTCCTCATCATCTTTTTCATCCAATGAGCTCACAGTTTCATCAATTTCTTCTTCCATAGCTTCCTGCAAAATATTAGTCTCTTCTTGGACAACGAGGTAGGCCTCAATATATAGTTTAACATAGGCATTAGAAGCATAATTATCATAGCAATATTAAAGTATGGCAAAATTTTCAGATTTGTAGAGAGTAGCATCATACTTTTCAATCAAATAAGCAATTTCATATGCACCCTTAAAAGCAAAAAATTCTTCAATTTGTTGAACATCATAGTAATTATAAACACCCTTAGCATATGAAGATATGATTCCATTATCACTAAACAAGCATTGGTAGGGAAGGTGTTTCTTAGGGTTTTCAGAACAACATGTAACATCATATAATTCACATAAAGTCCAAGCATAGCATTGCAAACGTTGAATTTGATCCCATAATCTTTTTCAGACATACGGCGTCGTACATAACAAGCATGCTCATCTAAAGATTTGCCCTCAACTAATCTAGTTGGGGTTTCAGCACGAAAACAAAGGGATCGAAGATGATCCAAGTAAAAAGCTTCAGTAATGTGATAGATTTTGAGTGGTTCTTCAACCATTGGTGCAGTATTACAACTAATTTTTTTGGTATTTTGCGTTTCCTACCCATAACTAAAGATAGAAAACAACTAAGAATAGCAAATAAAAATTAATTAGTGATAAAGCAAACAAGCACACACGAGAATATTCACCCCACGCTATGACTCCCCGGCAACGGCGCCAGAAAAAGGGGGTCGCAACATTTTTTGATAAGTAAGAGTGTCGAACCCAACGAGGAGCTAAAGGTAGAATAAATATTCCCTCAAGTTCTATCGACCACCAATACAACTCTACACACGCTTGACGTTTGCTTTATCGGTGTTCAAATAAAGATGCAATAAAGTAAATATAACGAGTGTCGAAAAGTGGTGGTAGGAGTTGTGGAATTGTCCCTAGGCAATTGACTATTTTACTAGACCGGTAATCACTATTGCAATTCTATTTGAGGGAGAGGCATAAGCTAACATATTTTCTCTACTTGGATCATATGCACTTATGATTGGAACTCTAGCAAGCATTCGCAAGTACTAAAGATTCATTAAGGTAAAACCCAACCATAGCATTAAAGTATCAAGTCCCCTTTATCCCATACGCAACAATCCCCTTACTCAGGTTTGTGTTTCACTCACTCACGCAACCCACTATAAGCGAATCATGAATGCATTGCAACACCCTATAGCGGGAATCCCTCACACTTGCGCGACACAGAGGGCACCATAGGACAACACCAATAATAAAACATGCAACTCAAACCAAACATAGCAATTCATCAATCACCGATAGGACAACGGAAATCTACTCAGGTATCATAGGATGGCAACACCTCATTGGATAATAATATGAAGCATAAAGCACCATGTTCAAGTAGAGGGTACAGCGCGTTGCGGGAGAGTGGACCGCTAGATATAGATGGGGGACGGTGATGGAGATGTTGGTGAAGATGGCGGAGGTGTTGGTGAAGATCGTGGTGATGATGATGGCCCCCGGCAGTGCTCCGGCGCCACCAGAAGCAAGGGGGAGAGAGCCCCCCTTCTTCTTCTTCTTCTTCCTTGACCTCCTCCCTAGATGGGAGAAGGGTTTCCCCTCTGGTCCTTGGATCCAGCATGGGAGGGGCGAGAGCCCCTCCGAGATTGGATCTATCTTTCTGTTTCTGCGTTCTCAGATTCTACCCCTTCACCATTTCTTTAATATCCGGAGATCCGTAACTCCGATTGGGGTGAATCTGTCGCCCAGATTTTTCTCATAAAATTAGCTTTCTTGCGGCAAAGGAAGGGCGTCAACTGCCTTACTGGTGGCCCATGAGAGTGTAGGCGCGCCCAGGGGGGTGGGCGCGCCCCCCTGTCTCGTGGCCACCTCGGACACCGTTTCGTGTTGATTCTTCCTCCGGAAAATCCCAAATATTCCAAAATAATTCTCTATCCGTTTTTATACCGTTTGGACTCTGTTTGATATTGGTTTTCTGTGAACCATAAAACATGCAACAGACAGGAACTGGCACTGGGCACTGGATCAATATGTTAGTCCCAAAAATAGTATAAAAAATTTCCTACGAACACGCAAGATCATGGTGATGGCATAGCAACGAGAGGGGAGAGTGTTGTCCACGTACCCTCGTAGACCGTAAGCGGAAGCGTTATGACAACGCGGTTGATGTAGTCGTATGTCTTCACGATCCGACGATCCAAGTACCGAACGTACGGCACCTCCGAGTTCAGCACACGTTCAGCTCGATGACGATCCCCGGGCTCCGATCCAGCAAAGCTTCGGGGATGAGTTCCGTCAGCACGACGGCGTGGTGACGATGATGATGCTCTACCGGCGCAGGGCTTCGCCTAAACTCCGCGACGATATGACCGAGGTGGAATATGGTGGAGGGGGGCACCGCACATGGCTAAGGAACGATCCGTAGATCAACTTGTGTGTCATGGGGTGTCCCTCTGCCCCCGTATATAAAGGAGCAAGGGAGGAGGAGGACGGCCCTAGGTGGAGGGCGCGCCAAGGGGAGTCCTACTCCCACCAGGAGTAGGACTCCTTCTTTCCTAGTCCAACTAGGAGAAGGGGGGAAAGGAGGGAAGTGGAGAAGGAAGGGAGAGGGGGGCCGCGCCCCAAACCCTTTGTCCAATTCGGACTGGGCTTGGGAGGGGCGCGCGCCACCTCCTGGCTCCTTCCCACTAAGGCCCATTAAGGCCCAATACTCTTCCCCGTATTCTCGTAACTCCCCGGTACTCCAAAAAATACCCGAATCAATCGGAACCTTTCCGAACTCCGAATATAGTCGTACAATATATCGATCTTTACGTCTCGACCATTTCGAGACTCCTCGTCATGTCCCCGATCTCATCCGGGACTCCGAACTCCTTCGGTACATCAAAACTCATAAACTCATAATAAAACTGTCATCAAAACCTTAAGCGTGCGTACCCTACGGGTTCGAGAACTATGTAGACATGACCTAGAACTATTCTTGGTCAACAACCAATAGCGAAACCTGGATGCTCATATTGGCTCCTACATATTCTACAAAGATCTTTATCGGTCAAACCGCATAACAACATACGTTGTTCCCTTTGTCATCGGTATGTTACTTGCCCGAGATTCGATCGTCGGTATCCAATACCTAGTTCAATCTCGTTACCGGCAAGTCTCTTTACTCGTTACGTAATGCATCATTCCGTAACTAACTCATTAGCTACATTGCTTGCAAGGCTTATAGTGATGTGCATTACCGAGAGGGCCCAGAGATACCTCTCCGACAATCGGAGTGACAAAACCTAATCTCGAAATACGCCAACCCAACATGTACCTTTGGAGACACCTGTAGTACTCCTTTATAATCACCCAGTTACGTTGTGACGTTTGGTAGCACCCAAAGTGTTCCTCCGGCAAACGGGAGTTGCATAATCTCATAGTTACAGGAACATGTATAAGTCATGAAGAAAGCAATAGAAACATACTAAATGATCAAGTGCTAGGCTAACGGAATGGGTCATGTCAATCACATGATTCTCCTAATGATGTGATCCCGTTAATCAAATGACAACTCATGTCTATGGCTAGGAAACTTAACCATCTTTGATTCACGAGCTAGTCAAGTAGAGGCATACTAGTGACACTATGTTTGTCTATGTATTCACACATGTATTATGTTTCCGGTTAATACAATTCTAGCATGAATAATAAACATTTATCATCAAATAAGGAAATAAATAATAACTTTATTATTGCCTCTAGGGCATATTTCCTTCAGTCTCCCACTTGCACTAGAGTCAATAATCTAGTTCACATCGCCATGTGATTTAATACCAATATTCATATCTGTATATGATTAACACCCATAGTTCAGATCTTCATGTGACCAACACCCAAAGGGTTTACTAGAGTCAATAATCTAGTTCACATTGCTATGTGATTAACACCCAAAGAGTACAAAGTTATGATCATGTTTTGCTCGTGAGAGAAGCTTAGTCAACGGTTCTGTCACATTCAGAGCCGCATGTATTTTGCAAATACTCTATGTCAACAATGCTCTGCACGGAGCTACTCTAGCTAATTGCTCCCACTTTCAGTATGTATCCAGATTGAGACTTAGAGTCATCTGGATCGGTGTGAAAGCTTGCACCAATGTAACTATTTACGACGGGCTCTTTTATCACCTCCATAATCGAGAAATATTTCCTTAGTCCTCACTAAGGATATTCTTGACCAATGTCCAGTGATCTACTCCTAGATCGCTATTGTACTCCCTTGCCAAATAAAGAGCAAGGTATACAATAGGTCTGGTACATAACATAGCATACTTTATAGAACCTATGACTAAGGCATAGGGAATGACTTTTCATTCTCTTTCTATTTTCTGCCATGGTCGGGTCTTGAGTCTTACTCAACTTCACACCTTTGAATCACAGGCAAGAACTCCTTCTTTGACTGTTCTATTTTGAACTATTTCAAAATTTTATCAAGGTATGTACTCATTGAAAAATCTTATCAAGCGTCTTGATCTATCTCAATAGATCTTGATGCTCAATATTTAAGTAGCTTTACTGAGGTCTTTCTTTTAAAGAACTCCTTTCAAACACTCCTTTATGCTTTGCAGAATAATTCTACATTATTTCTGATCAACAATATGTCATTCACATATACTTATCAGAAATGTTGTAGTGCTCCCACTCACTTTCTTGTAAATACAGGCTTCACCGTAAGTCTGTACAAAACTATATGCTTTGATCAACTCATCAAAGCGTATATTCCAACTCCGAGATGCTTGCACCAGTCCATAGATGGATCGCTGGAGCATGCACATTTTGTTAGCACCTTTAGGATTGACAAAACCTTCTGGTTACATCAGATACAACTCTTCTTTAAGAAAACCATTAAGGAATGCAGTTTTGACATCCATTTGCAGATTTGATAAAATGTGGCAATTTCTAACATGATTTGGACAGACTTAAGCATCGCTACAGTTGATAAAATCTCATTGTAGTCAACACCTTGAACTTGTCAAAAACCTTTTTGCGACAAATCAAGCTTTGTAGATAGTAACACTACTATCAACGTCTGTCTTCCTCTTGAAGATCCATTTATTTCTTATGGTTTGCCGATCATCAGGCAAGTCCACCAAAGTCCACACTTTGTTCTCATACATGGATCCTATCTCAGATTTCATGGCCTCCAGCCATTTTGCGGAATCTGGGCTCATCATCGCTTCCTCATAGTTCGTAGGTTCGCCATGGTCAAGTAACATGACTTCCAAAATAGGATTACCGTACCACTCTGGTGCGGATCTTACTCTGGAAGACCTACGAGGTTCTATAGTAACTTAATCTGAAGTTTCATGATCATCATCATTAACTTCCTCACTAATTGGTGTAGTAGTCACAGGAACAGATTTCTGTGATGAACTAATTTCCAATAAGGGAGCAGGTACAGTTACCTCATCAAGTTCTACTTTCCTCCCACTCACTTCTTTCGAGAGAAACTTCTTCTCTAGAAAGGATCCAATCTTGGCAATGAATGTTTTGCCTTCAGATCTGTGATAGAAGGTGTACCCAACCAGTTTCCTTTGGGCATTCTATGAAGACGCACTTCTCCGATTTGGGTTTGAGCTTATCAGGATGAAACTTTTTCATATAAGCATCGTAGCCCTAAACTTTAAGAAACGACAACTTGGGTTTCTTGCTTAACCACAGTTCATATAGTGTCGTCTCAACGGATTTAGATGGTGCCCTTTTAACGTGAATGCAGCTGTCTCTAATGCATAACCCCAAAACGATAATGGTAAATCAATAAGAGACATCATAGATTGCACCATATCCAATAAAGTGCGGTTACGACATTCGGACACACCATAACGTTGTGGTGTTCCAGGTGGCGTGAGCTATGAAACTATTCCACATTGTTTTAATTGAAGACCAAACTCGTAACTCAAATATTTGTCTCTGCGATCAGATCGCAGAAACTTTATTTCTTGTTACGATTATTTTTCCACTTCACTCTGAAATTCTTTGAACCTTTCAACTATTTCAGACTTATGTTTCATCAAGTAGATATACCCATATCTGCTCAAATCATCTTGTGAAGGTCATAAAATAACGATACTTGCCACGAGCATCAACACTCATTGGATCACATACATCGGTATGTATTATTTCCAACAAGTCGGTAGCTCGTTCCATTCTTCCGAAGAACGGAGTTTTAGTCATCTTGCCCAAAAGGCACGGTTCGCAAGCATCAAATGATTCATAATCAAGTGATTCCGAAAATCCATCTTTATGGAGTTTCTTCATGCGCTTTACACCGATATGACCCAAACGGCAGTGCCACAAATAAGTTGCACTATCATTATTAACTTTGCATATTTTGGCATCAATATTATGAATATGTGTATCGCTACGATCGAGATCCAACAAACTATTTTCATTGGGTGTATGACCATTGAAGGTTTTATTCATGTAAACAGAAAAACAATTATTCTCTAATTTTAAATAAATAATCATATTGCAATAAACATGATCAAATCATATTCATGCTCAACGCAAACGCCAAATAACATTTATTTAGGTTCTACACAAATCTCGAAAGTGTAGGGAGAGTGTGATGATGATCATATCAATCTTGGAACTATTTCCAACACACATCGTCACTTCACCCTCAACTAGTCTCTGTTTATTCCGTAACTCCTGTTTTGAGTTACTAATATTTAGCAACCGAACAAGTATCAAATACTCAGGGGCTACTAAAAACACTAGTAAGGTACACATCAATAACCTGTATATCAAATATACCCTTGTTCACTTTGCCATCCTTCTTATCCACCAAATATTCAGGGTATTTCCGTTTCCAGTGACCATTTCCTTTGCAGTGTAAGCACTCAGTTTCAGGCTTTGGTCCAGCTTTGGTCTTCTTCACGGGAGTGACAACTTGTTTGCCATTCTACTTGAAGTTTCCCTTTCTTTCCCTTTGCCCTTTTCTTGAAACTAGTGGTCTTGTCAATCATCAACACTTGATGCTCTTTCTTGATTTCTACCTTCGTCAATTTCAACATCACGAAGAGCTCGGGAATTGTTTTCGTCATCCCTTGCATACTATAGTTCATCACAAAGTTCTAGTAACTTAGTGATGGTGACTAGAGAAATTTTGTCAATCACTATCTTATCTGGAAGATTAACTCCCACTTGATTCAAGTGATTGAAGTACCCAGACAATCTGAGCACATGCTTACTAGTTGAGCGATTCTCCTCCATCTTTTAGCTATAGAACTTGTTGGAAACTTCATATCTCTAAACTCGGGTATTTGCTTGAAATATTAACTTCAATTCCTGGAACATCTCATATGTTCCATGACGTTCAAAACATCTTTGAAGTCCCGATTCTAAGCCGTTAAGCATGGTGCACTAAACTATCAAGTAGTCATCATATTGAGCTAGCCAAACGTTCATAACGTTTGCGTCTGCTCCTGCAATAGGTCTATCACCTAGCGGTGCATTAAGGACATAATTCTTCTGTGCAGCAATGAGGATAAACCTTAGATCACGGATCCAATCCGCATCATTGCTACTAACATCTTTCAACACAATTTTCTCTAGGAACATATCAAAATAAACATATGAAAGCAACAACGCAAGCTATTGATCTACAACATAATTTGCAAAATACTACCAGGACTAAGTTCATGATAAATTTAAGTTCAATTAATCATATTACTTAAGAACTCCCACTTAGAAAGACATCTCTCTAATCCTCTAAGTGATTACGTGATCCATATCAACTACACCATGTCCAATCATCACGTGAGATGGAGTAGTTTCAATGGTGAACATCAATATGTTGATCATATCTACTATATGATTCACGCTCGACCTTTCGGTCTCCGTGTTCCAAGGCCATATCTGTATATGCTAGGCTCGTCAAGTTTAACCTGAGTATTCCGCGTGTGCAACTGTTTTGCACCCGTTGTATTTTAACGTAGAGCCTATCACACCCGATCATCACGTGGTGTCTCAGCACGAAGAACTTTCGCAACGGTGCATACTCAGGGAGAACACTTCTTGATAATTAGTGAGAGATCATCTTAAAATGCTACCGTCAAACAAAACAGAATAAGATGTATAACAGATAAACATCATATGCAATCAAAATATGTGACATGATATGGCCATGATCATATTGCGCCTTTGATCTCCATCTCCAAAGTACTGTCATGATCTCTATCGTTACCGGCACGACACCATGATCTTCATCATCTTGATCTATATCAATGTGTCGTCACATGGTCGTCTCGCCAACTATTGCTCTTGCAACTATTGCTATCACATAGCGATAAAGTAAAGCAATTATTTGGCACTTGCATCTTATGCAACAAAGAGACAACCATAGGGCTTCTGACAGTTGTCGATAACTTCAACAAAACATGATCATCTCATACAACAACTTATATCTCATCACGTCTTGACCATATCACATCACAACATGCCCTGCAAAAACAAGTTAGACGTCCTCTACTTTGTTGTTGCAAATTTTACGTGGCTGCTACGGGCTGAGCAAGAACCTTTCTTACCTACGCATCAAAACCACAACGATAGTTCGTCAAGTTAGTGCTATTTTAACCTTCGCAAGGACCGGGCGTAGCCACACTCGGTTCAACTAAAGTTGGAGAAACAGACACCCGCTAGTCACCTGTGTGCAAAGCATGGCGGTAAAACCAGTCTCGCGTAAGCATACGCGTAATGTCGGTCCGAGCCGCTTCATCCAACAATACCGCCGAACCAATGTATGACATGCTGGTAAGAAGTATGACTTGTATCACCCACAACTCACCTGTGTTCTACTCGTGCAAATAACATCAACGCATAAAACCTAGGCTCAGATGCCACTGTTGGGGAACATAGTAATTTCAAAAAAATTCCTACGAACACGCAAGATCATGGTGATGGCATAGCAACGAGAGGGTAGAGTGTTGTCCACGTACCCTCGTAGACCGTAAGCGGAAGCGTTATGACAACGCGGTTGATGTAGTCGTACGTCTTCACGATCCGACCGATCCAAGTACCGAACGTACGGCACCTCCGAGTTCAGCACACGTTCAGCTCGATGACGATCCCCGGGCTCCGATCCAGCAAAGCTTCGGGGATGAGTTCCGTCAGCACGACGGCGTGGTGACGATGATGATGCTCTACCGGTGCAGGGCTTCGCCTAAACTCCGCGACGATATGACCGAGGTGGAATATGGTGGAGGGGGGCACCGCACACGGCTAAGGAACGATCCGTAGATCAACTTGTGTGTCATGGGGTGTCCCCCTGCCCCCGTATATAAAGGAGCAAGGGAGGAGGAGGCCGGCCCTAGGAGGAGGGCGCGCCAAGGGGAGTCCTACTCCCACCGGGAGTAGGACTCCTTCTTTCCTAGTCCAACTAGGAGAAGGGGGGAAAGGAGGGAAGTGGAGAAGGAATGGAGAGGGGGGCCGCGCCCCAAACCCTTTGTCCAATTCGGACTGGGCTTGGGAGGGGCGCGCGCCACCTCCTGGCTCCTTCCCACTAAGGCCCATTAAGGCCCAATGCTCTTCCTCGTATTCCCGTAACTCCCCGATACTCCAAAAAATATCCGAATCACTCGGAACCTTTCCAAACTCCGAATATAGTCGTCCAATATATCGATCTTTACGTCTCGACCATTTCGAGACTCCTCGTCATGTCCCCTATCTCATCCGGGACTCCGAACTCCTTCGGTACATCAAAACTCATAAACTCATAATAAAACTGTCATCGAAACCTTAAGCGTGCGGACCCTACGGGTTCGAGAACTATGTACACATTACCTAGAACTATTCTTGGTCAATAACCAATAGAGGAACCTGGATGCTCATATTGGCTCCTACATATTCTACGAAGATCTTTATCGGTCAAACCGCATAACAACATACGTTGTTCCCTTTGTCATCGGTATGTTACTTGCCCGAGATTCGATCGTCGGTATCCAATACCTAGTTCAATCTCGTTACTGGCAAGTCTCTTTACTTGTTACGTAATGCATCATTCCGTAACTAACACATTAGCTACATTGCTTGCAAGGCTTATAGTGATGTGCATTACCGAGAGGGCCCAGAGATACCTCTCCGACAATCGGAGTGACAAAACCTAATCTCGAAATGCGCCAACCCAACATGTACCTTTGGAGACACCTATAGTACTCCTTTATAATCACCCAGTTACGTTGTGACGTTTGGTAGCACCCAAAGTGTTCCTCCGGCAAACGGGAGTTGCATAATCTCATAGTTACAGGAACATGTATAAGTCATGAAGAAAGCAATAGAAACATACTAAACGATCAAGTGCTAGGCTAACGGAATGGGTCACGTCAATCACATCATTCTCCTAATAATGTGATCCCGTTAATCAAATGACAAGTCATGTCTATGGCTAGGAAACTTAACCATCTTTGATTCACGAGCTAGTCAAGTAGAGGCATACTAGTGACACTATGTTTGTCTATGTATTCACACATGTATTATGTTTCCGGTTAATACAATTCTAGCATGAATAATAAACATTTATCATGAAATAAGGAAATAAATAATAACTTTATTATTGCCTCTAGGGCATATTTCCTTCAGTGTCCACCATATATATATCGTATGAAGAGGTGGATGTCCACCGCCCTGTGAGCGGTGGCTCCTGTACGTCTCCCATGTCGTCGTCCATACCGTCGATGTCTTTGGAGTCGAAGTCAAGCACGTCAGTTAAATCATCGACCGTGGCAATGATGTGGGTGGTGGGTGGGCAGTGAATTCCTTCGTCACCTGCTTCCCACTCAAGCCGAACATAGTTTGACCCAGAGCCTCCCGACAAAGAGAGAAACTTTAACGAGTTTAGCATGTCACCAAAGGGCGAGTGCTGAAAGATGTCCGCAGCGGTAAACTCCATTACCAGAGCCCAACCTGGCTCGAGGGTATGCGGATCGGAACCAACAGTCGGATACGAGTCCGGGGGCCCGGGGTTACAGGTCTACACACAGGTGATACCTGTGTTCGGCTCCACCACCGATGAGTATGCGGCCTGTGGGGCGGGGACTAGCCCTCCCTCCTTGGGCAACGTAACCTGTTCCGGATTTAGATCCGGGGCTATTGCAGGGATGATATTCTGAGCATTGTCCGACAGCAGGTCTAGGTCGTGCCTGTCGTGACTGTCAGGCGCTCCTGGCACAAGGCCGAATCCGTCGAAGATCAAGTCTCCGCGAATATTTGTTGTGTAGTTCAAGTTTCCAAACCTGATCTGGTGGCCAGGGGCGTAGCTGTCGATCTGCTCCAGATGACCAAGCGAATTGGCCCGGAGTGCGAAGCCGCCGAACACAAAGATGTGTCCGGGGAGAAAAGTCTCGCCCTAGACGGTGTTGTTGGCGATTGAAGACGCCATCAAGCCTCAAAGCGACGACATAGAGGAACTCTCAATGAAAGCACCAATGTCGGTGTCAAAACCAACGGATCTTGGGTAGGGGGTCCCGATCTGTGCGTCTTAGGCTGATGGTAACAAGAAGCGAGGGACACAATGTTTACCCAGGTTCGGTCCCTCTCGATGGAGGTAAAACCCTACTTCCTGCTTGATTAATATTGAAGATATGAGTAGTACAAGAGTAGATCTACCACGAGATCATAGAGGCTAAACCCTAAGGACCAAACTCTTCAGTTTATATAGACACCGGAGAGGGCTAGGGTTTACATGGAGTCGGTTACAAGGAAGGAAATATAATATCCGGATCGCCAAGCTTGTCTTCCACACAAAGGATATTCCCATCTGGACACGGGCCGAAGTCTTGAGTCGTGTATCTTCACGCTTCGATAGTCCACACGACGTATATAGTCCGGATGTCCGGATACCCCCTAATCCAGGACTCCCTCACCCATGGCGTGGGAGGGGCGAGAGCCCCTCCGAGATTGAATCTATCTTTCTGTTTCTGCTTTCTCAGATTCTACCCCTTCACCGTTTCCTTAATATCCGGAGATCCGTAACTCTGATTGGGATGAATCTTTCGCCCAGATTTTTCTCATAAAATTAGCTTTCTTGCGGAAAAAGAAGGGCATCAACCGCCTTACGGGTGGCCCACGAGAGTGCCAGGCGTGCCCAGGGGGGGTGGGCGTGCCCCCCTATCTCATGGCCACCTCGGACATCGTTTCGCGTTGATTCTTCCTCCGGAAAATCCCAAATATTCCAAAAAAATTCTCTGTCCGTTTTTATCCCGTTTGGACTCCGTTTGATATTGGTTTTCTGCGAAACATAAAACATGCAACAGACAGGAACTGGCACTGGGCACTGGTCTAATATGTTAGTCCCAAAAATAGTATAAAAAATTGCCAAAATTATTTGAAAGTTGAAGAATATTGGCATGGAACAATCAAAAATTATAGATACGACGGAGACGTATCAGCATCCCCAAGCTTAATTCCTGCTCGTCCTCGAGTAGGTAAATGATAAAAAAAGATAATTTTTTATGTGGAATGCTACCTAGCATAATCTTTATCATATGTCTAATCATGGCATGAATATTAAGACACGAGTGATTCAAAGCAATAGTCTATCATTTGACATAAAAAATGATAATACTTCGAGCATACCAATAAATCAATCATGTCTTTTCAAAACAACAATGCCAAAGCAAGCTTATCCCGACAAAATCATACAGTTTGGCCATGCTTCATCTTTGTCACACAAAATGCTCCCATCATGCACAACCCCGATGACAAGCCGAGCAATTGGTTCGTACTTTTTAACGCGCTTCAGCGTTTTCAACCCTCACACAATACATGAGCGAAAGCCATGGATATAGCACTATAGGTGGAATAGAATATAATGATGGAGGTTATGTGGAGAAGACAAAAAAAGGGAGAAAGTCTCACATCGACGCGGCTAATCAACGGGCTATGGAGATGCCCATCAATTGATGTCAATGTGAGGAGTAGGGATTGCCATGCAACGGATGCACTAAGAGCTATAAATGTATGAAAGCTCAACAAAAGAAACTAAGTGGGTGTGCATCCAACTTGCTTGCTCATGAAGACCTAGGGCATTTAAGGAAGCCCATCGTTGGAATATACAAGCCAAGTTCTATAATGAAAATTCCCACTAGTATATGAAAGTGACAACATAGGAGACAATCTATATGAAGAACATGGTGCTACTTTGAAGCACAAGTATGGAAAAAGGATAGTAAAATTGCCCCTTTTCTTTTCTTTTCTTTTTATTTTTTTATTTTTTTTTATTTTTGGGTGGGCTTCTTTGCCCCCTTTTTTTATTTAGGCTTCTTTGGCCTTTCCTTTTTTTTATTTTTTTATTTTTTTATGGGTCAATGCTCTATAATGATGATCATCACACTTTTATTTACTTACAACTCGATATTACAACTCGATACTAGAACAAAGATATGACTCTATATGAATGCCTCCGGCGGTCTACCGGGATGTGCAATGATCTAGCGTAGCAATGACATCAAAAAAACGGAAAAGCCATGAAAACATCATGCTAGCTATCTTACGATCATGCGAAGCAATATGACAATAAATGCTCAAGTCATGTATATGATGATGATGGAAGTTGCATGGCAATATATCTCGGAATGGCTATGGAAATGCCATGATAGGTAGGTATGGTGGTTGTTTTGAGGAAGATATAATGAGGCTTATGTGTGATAGAGCGTATCGTATAACGGGGTTTGGATGCACCGGCGAAGCTTGCACCAACTCTCGAGGTGAGAAAGAGCAATGCACGGTACCGAAGAGGCTAGCAATGATGGAAAGGTAAAAGTGCGTATAATCCATGGACTCACATTAGTCACAAAGAACTCATATACTTATTGCAAAAGTTTATTAACCCTCGAAGCAAAGTACTACTACGCATGCCCCTAGGGGGATAGATTGGTAGGAAAAGACCATCGCTCTTCCCCGACTTCCACTCATAAGGAAGACAATCAAAGAAACACCCCATGCTTCAAATTTGTCACACAACGGTTACCATACGTGCATGCTACGGGACTTGCAAACCTCAACACAAGTGTCTCTACAATCCACAACCACCCACTAGCATGACTCTAATATTACCATCTTTATATCGCAAAACTATTGCAAGGAATCAAACATATCATATTCAGCGATCTACAAGTTGATGTAGGATTTTATGACTAACCATGTGAATGACCAATTCCTGACATCTCTCTAAATAGATATAAATGAAGCAAGAGAGTTTAACTACAAAAGATATGCCCATGCTCTAACAAATATAAATGAAGCAAAAGAGCATTCTACAAATGGCGGTTTTCTATGTGAAGAGAAACAGGCAATCCAAACTTCAAACGATATACGTGAAGCACATGAAGAATTCTATAAAGCCATACTCAAAGGATTTAAGTGAAGTGCAATGAGCATTCTATAAATCAACCAAGGACTATCTCATACCAGCATGGTGAATAAAATAAAAATGAAAACTAAATGCAAAAGACGCTCCAAGACTTGCACATAATGCATGAACAAAACGAATCGGAAAACATACCGATACTTGTTGAAGAAAGAGGGGATCCCTTCCAGGGCATCCCAAAGCTTAGACGCTTGAGTCTCCTTGAATATTTTCTTGGGGTTCCTAGGGCATCCCCAAGCTTGAGCTCTTGCCTCTCTTCCTTTTCCTCATACCGAGACCTCCTCGATTAGACACTTCATCCACACAAAACTTCAACAGAAAACTCGGTAAGATCCGTTAGTATAATAAAGCAAATCACCACTCTAAGTACTGTAGCAAACCAATTCATATCTTACTTTTGCATTGTGTCTACTGTAATATAGCTTTTTCATTGCTTAATCCACTGATATAAATTGATAGATTCATTAAAACAAGCAAATTATGCATCAAAAACAGAATCTGTCAAAAACAGAACAGTCTGTAGCAATCTGAACATTCACCATACTTCTGGTACCCCAAAAATTCTACCAAAATTAGGAAAAATAAACAAGTTGGACAGCAAGACACTGTAAAAGGAATCATAACCAATTGACGTTCCAGTTAAAAACGTAAAATCGAGCACTACAGCCAAAGTTTCTGTCCTGCACCGTACAAACCAACAAGCATTGTAAACATCCTAAAGGCAAACCTTGGCACATTATTTTTATAATACAATGGAATTGTACAAGGGGATAATTATTTTTGATGAAAAGTTTCTGTAATCAAGATTCACAAAGTTTCCGTGAGCATGAACAAAGTTCAAGGAGCTCTCCCACTTCAACAATGCTTGTCTCTCTCACTTCCACTTTCCTTTTTGAAAAGTTTTTAGGTTCCCCTCTTTATTTATTTTTTGTTTTTAAACTATATGAAAGCACACAACAGAAATAAATGACTCCCTAAAACTTCCGGGTTGTCTCCCTAGCAGCGCTTCTTTAAAGCCATTAAGCTAGGCATATAGTGCTCAAGTAATGAATCCACCCGGATCCCAAGGTATATCAAAGCCAATTTTAATTAACAATGATTTGTAATTTAGTATAGAGCACAAAGTAAAATATATCAAGTAATGACGAAGTCTAACTCTCTTCCTATGCATCGGCATGTCATAAAAGAACAATTCATGCACACATAGTAAAGGCCAATGCATAGTATAAGCAGTTTCTTGCAATTCTATCGTGTTGGATACATAAAGAGGCGGAGATGTACTTCCTCTCTCATAATAATTGCAAGTAGGAGCAGCAAGCACATGCATATTATATTCATCAAAATCATCATGTGCAATGGTAAAAGGCAACCCATCAATATAATCCTTAGTAAGCACAAACTTCTCCAATATAGTGTAGTTTGGAGAATTCAAAAAGATAATAGGACTATCATGCGTGGGTGCAATAGCAACAATTTCATGTTTAACATAAGGAACTATAGCGAGTTCCTCTCCATAAGCATAATTAATATTGGCATCTTGGCCACAAGCAAAGAAAGCATCATCAAAAAGGGATATTTCAAGAGAAACAACGGGATTATAGCAATCATCATAGCAATCATCCTTCGGTAAGCATGAAGGGGAATAAACAATGTATGAGTTGAAGAGTTACTCTCATTAGAAGGTGGGCACGGGTAGCTAATCAGCTCTTCCTCCTTTTGTTCTTCGCTCTCCTCATCATCTTTTTCATCCAATGAGCTCACAATTTCATCAATTTCTTCTTCCATAGCTTCCTGCAAAATATTAGTCTCTTCTTGGACAACGAGGTAGGCCTCAATATATAGTTTAACATAGGAATTAGAAGCATAATTATCATAGCAATATTAAAGTATGGCAAAAATTTCAGATTTGTAGAGAGTAGCATCATACTTTTCAATCAAATAAACAATTTCATATGCACCCTTAAAAGCAAAAAATTCTTCAATTTGTTGAACATCATAGTAATTATAAACACCCTTAGCATATGAAGATATGATTCCATTATCACTAAACAAGCATTGGTAGGGAAGGTGTTTCTTAGGGTTTTCAGAACAACATGTAACATCATATAATTCACATAAAGTCCAAGCATAGCATTGCAAACGTTGAATTTGATCCCATAATAGTTTCCCTTTTTCAGATATACGGTGTCGTACATAACAAGCATGCTCATCTAAAGATTTTCCCTCAACTAATCTAGTTGGGGTTTTAGCACGAGCACAAAGGTATCGAAGATGATCCAAGTAAAAAGCTTCAGTAATGTGATAGATTTTGAGTGGTTCTTCAACCATTGGTGCAGTATTACAACTAATTTTTTTGGTATTTTGCGTTTCCTACCCATAACTAAAGATAGGAAACAACTAAGAATAGCAAATAAAAATTAATTAGTGATAAAGCAAACAAGCACACACGAGAATATTCACCCCACGCTATGACTCCCCGGCAACGGCGCCAGAAAAAGGGGGTCGCAACATTTTTTGATAAGTAAGAGTGTCGAACCCAACGAGGAGCTAAAGGTAGAATAAATATTCCCTCAAGTTCTATCGACCACCAATACAACTCTACGCACGCTTGACATTCGCTTTATCGGTGTTCAAATAAAGATGTAATAAAGTAAATATAACGAGTGTCGAAAAGTGGTGGTAGGAGTTGTGGAATTGTCCCTAGGCAATTGACTATTTTACTAGACCGGTAATCACTATTGCAATTCTATTTGAGGGAGAGGCATAAGCTAACATACTTTCTCTACTTGGATCATATGCACTTATGATTGGAACTCTAGCAAGCATCCGCAAGTACTAAAGATTCATTAAGGTAAAACCCAACCATAGCATTAAAGTATCAAGTCCCCTTTATCCCATACGCAACAATCCCCTTACTCAGGTTTGTGTTTCAGTCACTCACGCAACCCACTATAAGCGAATCATGAATGCATTGCAACACCCTACAGCGGGAATCCCTCACGCTTGCGCGACACAGAGGGCACCATAGGACAACACCAATAATAAAACATGCAACTCAAACCAAACATAGCAATTCATCAATCACCGATAGGACAACGGAAATCTACTCAGATATCATAGGATGGCAACACCTCATTGGATAATAATATGAAGCATAAAGCACCATTATCAAGTAGAGGGTACAGCGGGTTGCGGGAGAGTGGACCGCTAGATATAGATGGGGGAAGGTGATGGAGATGTTGGTGAAGATGGCGGAGGTGTTGGTGAAGATCGTGGTGATGATGACGGCCCCCGGCAGTGCTCCGGCGCCACCAAAAGCAAGGGGGAGAGAGCCCCCCTTCTTCTTCTTCTTCTTCCTTGACCTCCTCCCTAGATGGGAGAAGGGTTTCCCCTCTGGTCCTTGGATCCGGCGTGGGAGGGGCGAGAGCCCCTCCGAGATTGGATCTATCTTTCTGTTTCTGCGTTCTCAGATTCTACCCCTTCACCATTTCTTTAATATCCGGAGATCCGTAACTCCGATTGGGGTGAATCTGTCGCCCAGATTTTTCTCATAAAATTAGCTTTCTTGCAGCAAAGGAAGGGCGTCAACTGCCTTACTAGTGGCCCATGAGAGTGTAGGCGCGCCCAGGGGGGTGGGCGCGCCCCCCTGTCTCGTGGCCACCTCGGACACCGTTTCGTGTTGATTCTTCCTCCGGAAAATCCCAAATATTCCAAAATAATTCTCTGTCCGTTTTTATACCGTTTGGACTCTGTTTGATATTGGTTTTCTGTGAACCATAAAACATGCAACACACAGGAACTGGCACTGGGCACTGGATCAATATGTTAGTCCCAAAAATAGTATAAAAAATTGCCAAAAGTATATGAAAGTTGAAGAAAATTGGCATGGAACAATCAAAAATTATAGATACGACGGAAACGTATCACCAGTGCGGGCGACGGGCGGCGTCGGTTCTTGTCGGGCGGAGAGGAGAGGAGGATAAATAGAACTGGCAACGACGGGGTGATACGTCCATTTTGCATCATGCTTTTATATCAATATTTATTGCATTATGAGCTGTTATTACACAATATATCTTAATACTTATGGCTATTCTCTCTTATTTTACAAGGTTCACCATGAAGAGGGGGGATGCCGGCAGCTGGAATTTTGGCTGGAAAAGGAGCAAACGTTGGAAACCTATTCTGCACAACTCCAGAAGTCCTGAAACTCCACGAAACAACTTTTTCGAATTTATAAGAATTTCTGAGCGAAAGAAATAGGCCAGGGGGCCCACACCCTGTCCAGGAGACAGGGGACGCCCCCACTGGTTGGCCTCCGACGTCCATCTTCTGCTATATCATCACTTTTACCCTGGAAAAAATCAGGGGCAAGCTTACGGGACGAAACTCCGCCGCCACGAGGCGGATCCTTGGCGGAATCAATCTAGGGCTCTGGAAGAGCTGTTCTGCCAGGGACACTTCCCTCCGGGAGGGGGAAATCATCACCAACGTCATCACCAACGATCCTCTCATCGGGAGGGGGTCAATCTCCATCAACATCTTCACCAGCACCATCTCCTCTCAAACCCTAGTTCATCTCTTGTATCCAATCTTGTATCCAAAACCACAAATTGGTACGTGTGGGTTGCTAGTAGTGTTGATTATCCTTGTAGTTGATACTTATTGGTTTACTTGGTGGAAGATCATATGTTCAGATCCTTAATGCATATTATTACACCTCTGATTATGAACATGAATATGCTTTGTGAGTAGTTACTTTAGTTCCTGAGGACATGGGTGAAGTCTTGCTATTAGTAGTCATGTGAATTTGGTATTCGCTCGATGATTTGATGAGATAAATGTTGTCTTCTCCACGAGTGGTGTCATGTGAACATCGACTACATGACACTTCACCATTATTAGGCCTAGAGGAGGGCATAGGGAAGTAATAAGTAGATGATGGGTTGCTAGAGTGACAGAAGCTTAAACCCTAGTTTATGCGTTGCTTCGTTAGGGGCTGATTTGGATCCACATGTTTCATGCTATGGTTAGGTTTACCTTAATACTTTTGTTGTAGTTGCGGATGCTTGCAATAGGGGTTAATCATAAGTGGGATGCTTGTCCAAGTAAGGGCAGTACCCAAGCACTGGTCCACCCACATATCAAATTATCAAAGTACCAAACGCGAATCATATGAGCGTGATGAAAACTAGCTTGACGATAATTCCCAATGTGTCCTCTAGAGCTCCTTTCTCATTATCAGAATTTGTCCAGGCTTATCCTTTGCTACATAAAGGATTGGGCCACCTTGCTGCACTTTATTTACTTTGTTTACTTGTTACTCGTTACTATTTATCCTATCACAAAACCATCTATCACCTACAATTTCAGTGCTTGCAGAAAACCTTACTGAAAACCGCTTATCATTTCCTTCTGCTCCTCATTGGGTTCGACACTCTTACTTATCAAAAGGAATATGATAGATCCCCTACACTTGTGGGTCATCAAGACTCTTTTCTGGCACCGTTGCCGGGGAGTGTAGCGCTTTTGGTGAGTGGAATTTGGTAAGGAAACATTTATGTAGTGTGCTGAAATTTTCTGTTACTTATCACTATGGAAACTAATCCTTTGAGGGGCTTGTTTGGGGTATCTTCACCCCAACCAGAAGAGCAAAGAGTTGCTCCCCAACCTACTGAACTTTATGAAAATATTTACTTTGAGATTCCTTCGAGTATGATAGAGAAACTGCTAGCTAATCCATTTGCAGGAGATGGAACATTGCATCCCGATATACACCTTATCTTTGTGGATGAAGTTTGTGGATTATTTAAGCTTGCAGGTATTGCCGATGATGTTGTCAAAAGTAAGGTCTTCCCTTTATCTTTGAAGGGAGATGCATTGACATGGTATAGGCTATGTGATGATACGGGATCTTGGAATTATAAGCGATTGAAGTTGGAATTTCACCAGAAGTTCTATCCTATGCATCTTGTTCATCGTGATCGTAATTACATATATAATTTCTGGCCTCGCGAAGGAGAAAGCATCGCTCAAGCTTGGGGAAGGCTTAAGTCAATGTTATATTCATGCCCCAATCATGAGCTCTCTCGGGAAATGATTATTCAAAAATTTTATGCTCGGCTTTCTCTTGATAATCGCAACCTGCTCGATACTTCCTGTGCTGGTTCTTATATGTTGAAGACTATTGATTTCAAATGGGACTTATAGGAAAGAATTAAATGCAACTCTGAAGACTGGGGTTCCGACGATGGTAAGGAGTCAGGTATGACACCTAAGTTTGACTGTGTTAAATCTTTTATGGATACCGATGTTTTACGTGGATTTAGCGCTAAGTATGGACTTGACTTTGAGATAGTAGCTACTTTTTGTGAATCTTTTGCTACTCACGTTGATCTCCCTAAAGAGAAGTGGTTTAAATATAATCCTCCTATTGAAGTTAAAGTAGTTGCACCTATTACAGTCGAAGAAAAGACTATTACCTATAGTGATCCTATTGTTCCTACTGCTTATGTTGAAAAACCTCCTTTTCCTGTTAGGATAAAGGATCATGCTAAAGCTCCGACTGTTGTTCGTAAGAGTAATACTAGGACTTATACACCTCCTGAGCAAATTAATGTTGAACCTAGTATTACTATGGTTAAAGATCTCTTGGATGAGGACTTAGATGGGCATGTTATTTCTTTCTTGGGCGAGACTGCTATCGTGGTTCTAAGTCTGACAATAGAGTGGGGGGTAGGTATGGAGAGGCAAGGTCCTAGCTATGGAGAGGTTGTAAAAACAAGAGATGTACGAGTTCAGGCCCTTCTCGGAGGAAGTAAAAGCCCTACGTCTTGGAGCCCGGAGGCGGTCGAGTGGATTATGTGTATATGAGTTACAGAGTGCCGAACCCTTCTGCCTGTGGAGGGGGGTGGCTTATATAGAGTGCGCCAGGACCCCAGCCAGCCCACGTAATGAAGGGTTTAAGGGACATTAAGTCCGGGGCGTTACTGGTAACGTCCCATATAAAGTGTCTTAACTATCATAAAGCCTACTTAATTACAGGCCGTTGCAGTGCAGAGTGCCTCTTGACCTTCTGGTGGTCGAGTGAGTCTTCGTGGTCGACTCCTTCAAGTTAGTTGAGTGAGTCCCTCGTAGGTCGACTGGAAGGTGACCTCTTCTAAGGGTGTTCTTGGGCAGGGTACTTAGATCAGGCCTGTGACCCTACCCTAGATACATGACTCCATCATTAGCCCCCGAATGGATTGAGGCTTGAGTGATGAAGGAGCTGATGCTGTTTCCGATTAGCCTTCGCACACTGGTCGTGCGTTGTTTTGAACCAAAGAATCTCTTTGTTGATAGTGAGCAACTTGTCTTCAGTCGACTCGATCCATTCTTTTCTTTCGTCGAGTGATCTTTTGGGCTTCACCGATTTCCGAGCGACGGATCGCAGGAAATCCCACGCCTGACAGACTGATCTGCCGTTCGCGGATTCCGTGGGATGCGAAATTTGGGGAAGCACGCGAAGCGGGGCGGACCGCGGCGTTCGGATTGGACAGGGCATAGATGCCTCGATCCCCGCGCCGCTTTCTTCGCCACGTATCCCGCCCGCGTAACTGTTTCAGGATATGATTAGATCGACCGGGCCCACCTGTCATCCACTCGGAAGGGACCTTATAAATGCGCCCAGCGAGGGTTTTTTGAATAGTGCCTCAGCATTCTCTTTCTCTGCTCCCTTCGTCTCCGCCCAACACGCTCGCTCTCGCCTCCGCACAACTTCTCCTCGCGCGTCTCGCCGGCAGCCATGGTCAAGGAGAAGACGGCAGCGCTGGAACGCCGAAAGAAGGCGTCGGCGACAGAGAAGGCGAAGGGGAGATCCACCAGCCGCGGCGGGTCTTCGTCTAGATCCCGCCTGCCGAAAGGCTGGGTCCAGGGAGATTGGATCCAGTCGACCATCATGGAGACGGATCTCCTCGACATGGCCAACGAGGGCCTGATCCCTCATGGAGCTGCAAGGCTTCCGGGGAAAGAATGGCAGCCCCAGCCGGAAGAGGGTGAGTGCGTGCTTCTGGCTACCCATGTCGACCGCGGATTTTCTTTGCCGCCGAGCATTTTCTTCCGTGGTTTATTGAACTTCTTTGGAGCGCAACTCCACCACTTTACCCCGAACTCTATCGCCTATCTTGCCGTGTTTGTGTCCATGTGTGAGAGTTTTCTGGGCTGTCGACCGCATTGGGGCTTGTTCAAGCACATATTCATGTGTCGCTCCCAAACCGTGAAGAAGGCGAGCCCAGGCGACGAAAGAACCCGAGTTGTCCAAATGTGTGGGGGTCTGGGGATCCAGGTGAGGAACAAGAGCACCTTCCCGGCCATGACATTTCCCGAGTCAATCAGAGGCTGGCAGTCGACCTGGTTCTACTGCCAGGATCAGTCGACGCCGGGGAAGTCGAGTGGACTCCCTCAATTTACCATGGACCGACTGAACAAGCCCTCCTCTCTGAAGTTGATTCCGGAGGAGAAAGCTGACGTGAAGATGCTAATGGAGCGCGTAGTTCAGTTGGTTCGGGAGGGAGTGACGGGCATGGATCTCCTGGAGGTTTTCCTTAGGCGTCGTATCCAGCCTCTTCAGTTCCGGAGCCATTGCATGTGGTTGTACTGCGGGACTGAGGATGAGACTCGGGTCAATCCAGAAGCAGTCGACGATGCCACTCTGGAAAGGTGGATGGCCGCTGTTACTGGGAACAAGGATAACCCTCGTGGAGCCAGAAGGATTCCTCCACTCGACCACCACAGTGATCCGAACAAGGTATGTCTCCTCCACTTCCCATTGTATTCTTGTCATATTCATTTCTGTTTTCTCTGCCAACCGGTCGATTGATCTTTATCTTGATATCCATCAGGCCCTCACTGAGCTGTACTCGATGCCCAATGGAGCACAGGCCCCGACTGAGGAGGGAGAAGCGAGCGGGGGCGAGAGCCAGGAAGAGGAGTGGGACTCGGACGCCGCTGAGGATGATGATGATGATGATGACGATGATGATGACGATGATGAGGACGAAGAAGAGGAGGAGGAGGAGGTCGCACCACCGCACTCGGAAAGGCGGTCAAAGCTTGTCCACGACCCTGCGACTGAACGTGGCAAGGGGGTTGCAACTGTTGCGCAGTCGACCAAGCGCCCTCGGACCACTTCTCCGGCGCCGACTGAAAAGGCGTCGAAGCAGCCCAGGGTGGCCCCGTCAAAGCCGACCAAGCTCCTGCCGAAGATGAAGGTGTCCATCCCCACCATATCAGGGTAATCATGCTGCTTAAGTCTTCTTGTTTTGTGTGAACTTTATATCTGGTTGGCGCTGGAGTTAGTCGACTGATTTTTTGGAGTTGCAGTGCTGCTACTTCTGAGACCTGAGCCCGAGCTGACGACCATGAGATGGAGGACGCAGCAACCTCAAAACCTGGTACTATACTCTTAACGCCGTTTCCAGTCGACTGACTCATGATCTCTAATCCTGGTTCTTTTCTGTAGCTCCACCCAATGTTGTTATCACTCTCCCTGATGACGATGAAGATGAGGAACCACTGAAGCACAGGAGGGGTAGGAAAGCGTCTGCCAGCAGGGTGCCCCAGGATGTGACGGTGCCCGAGACTCTGGTCGAGGAGGAGGAGAACACCACTCGACACACTGTGTCCTTCGCAGATCCACTGACGAGTGCTCTGCAGCCCTCCCTCTTCACGATGCACCACGTCCCAGAGGACCAAGCTGGCGCCGCGAAGGAGGCGATACGCCAGGCAGGGATCATGATGGAGCAGTTGAAGACCATCCGGGATGCGAGCCAGGCAGCTTACGACGCCAGTTCCGCCCTTCAAAGCAATGTTCAGGTCAGTCGACCACCGCTTGTTCTGTTAGGATATACTATCAAAAAACTTTTCTTTCCAGAATTTATAGTAGTCACCCACTGGGTGTGTCGATTTAAACTCCGTGTTAGCGGGGGCACGCTGAGTGCACCCGCTGGGTGTAGTCCCCAAGGCTAAGGTCGACTGCTGGCAGTCGGCCTTAGGCTTTATAATTTCAGTCTTTCCGTCATTCGACTATGGCGAATGGATTTCGTAAACCGGTGGGGGCACGCTGAGTGCACCCGCTGGGTGTAGTCCCCAAGGCTAAGGTCGACTGCTGGCAGTCGGCCTTAGGCTTTATAAGTTTAGTCTTTCCGTCATTCGACTATGGAGAATGGATTTCGTAAACCGGTGGGGGCACGCTGAGTGCACCCGCTAGGTGTAGTCCCCAAGGCTAAGGTCGACTGCTCGCAGTCGGCCTTAGGCTTTATAAGTTTAGTCTTTCCGTCATTCGACTATGGCGAATGGATTTCGCAAACCGGTGGGAGCACGCTGAGTGCACCCACTGGGTGTAGTCCCCGAGACTGTGGTCGACTGCTTGCAGTCGATTACAGTCTTAAGGAATACATCTTTTTTTTGAGGTCGACTGGTCGACTCTGTCTTCAATAGGATTAGTGGGGGCACGCTGAGTGCACCCACTGGGTGTAGTCCCCGAGACTACGGTCGAATGCTTGTATTCGACTGTAGTCTTAGAAACGCGTGATTTTTCCTTTTTCACTCGGAAGTGAATTATCCTTGACATTTAGTCGATAGGTTCTTCGCAGAACTCCTGTGACCTTGCGGCTCGCTACACTGAGCTGGAAAACAAGCACATTCAGCTCGAGCTGAATTTGAAGCTGGTTCAGGAGAATCTGACGAAGGCAAAGGAGGAGACCGAAGGTATGTTTGGTGAGACCTCAACGACTGCTTTTTCCCTTCGTTTGTTTCAAAGTCTGATCTTGTTGTAACTTGCAGGTAAGGTGAGGGAGGCCCAAAGGAAAAAAGACCTTGAACTAGCTGAGAGAATCAAGCTTGCTGACGAGAAGTTAGCTTCAGTCACCAAGCTTGAGCAAGAAAATACCAATCTGAAAGCTGCTCTTGGGAAGAAAAATGATCTGGAGGCCTTCCTGAGTGGTCTTGCCAAGAAGCTGTTTCTTATGCTTGAAGGTAAACCTTTACGCTCGACAATCATTTTCAACTGTGTTTTTTCCATTCGACCATTGCCTTGACTCGGTGATCGTCCTTGCAGAATTTTGCCAAAACTTTGAAGAAGAGACAAGCCGGCTGGAACCAAACCTTGACCTCGTCAATTATCCGGTGAACGACGAAGTTGCCATGAATGTTTTCCGACTGGAGTCCCGTGGTGCAGCTGTCGTCGACTATCTTGCAAGGCTGAAGGTCGCCACATCTCGCATCGACTCGACGCTCTGGCTCGGGGAGACATTCCAGAACGACCTCGAGTCGCTGATGGCTCGCTTGAACATGGTCCCTGGTCGAGTGCAAGAGTGGAAAAAGTCCTCGGCTCGGTGCGGTGCAGATGTTGCTCTATTTCTGGCCCGAGTCCACTGCCAAGATGCGCGAGAAGACAAGCTGGCGGCCCTCCGGGTGGATAACACCAAGAAACACGACTTCAGGTCCTTTATGGAAACTTTCCTTGCTGCTGCCACTCGGATCGCAGATGGAATTGATCTTGATGAGTTTGTTGCACCCTCCAGCCCTCCACAGGAGGGGTAAAAAACTTCTTCTAAGCTCGACGCTTTAAATTTGCCTCGGTATGCCGAGTGGAGTTGTAACCGATAAACTTTAACAGGCTTAGTGCCTGAGCACTTTCGGTTCCTTTTGGTATCGATCCCAACTTGAATTTGGTGTTTGAATATGATTGATTTTGGCTCGAAATGTCTTTTGCAGGCTCAAAGCAAGACGCTCACTGCAGTCGACTTATTCCTTACTCCACTTAGGCGAGCACTGGGCTGCAGCTAAGCCCCCGAGTGAGAGGTTTCCTCTTCACTCGGTAGGATTTTTATGTCTTAGGCGAGCACTGGGCTGCAGCTAAGCCCCCGAGTGAGAGGTTTGCTCTTCACTCGGTAGGATTTTTATATCTTAGGCGAGCACTGGGCTGCAGCTAAGCCCCCGAGTGAGAGGTTTGCTCTTCACTCGGTAGGATTTTCATA
>NC_041391.1:182493632-182495100 GCF_002162155.2 Triticum dicoccoides | reverse complement strand
TGATCTTGTGGCTCGCTACTCTGAGCTGGAAAACAAGCACATTCAGCTCGAGCTGAATTTGAAGCTGGTTCAGGAGAATCTGACGAAGGCAAAGGAGGAGACCGAAGGTATGTTTGGTGAGACCTTGACGACTGCTTTTTCCCTTCGTTTGTTTCAAAATCTGATCTTGCTGTAACTTGCAGGTAAGGTAAGGGAGGCCCAACAGAAAAAAGACCTTGAACTGGCTGAGAAGATCAAGCTTGCTGACGAGAAGTTAACTTCAGTCACCAAGCTTGAACAAGACAATACCAATCTGAAAGCTGCTCTTGGGATCGCCAACAAGGAAGTCAGTCGACTGAAAACTGATAAAGCTGCCCTGACCGACCAAGTCAGTAAGTTGACTGGGAAGAAAAATGATCTGGAGGCCTTCCTGAGTGGTCTTTCCAAGAAGCTGTTCCTTATGCTTGAAGGTAAACCTCTATGCTCGGCAATCATTTCCAATCGTGGTTTTTCCATTCGACCATCGCCTTGACTCGGGGATCGTCCTTGCAGAATTTTGTCAAAACTTTGAAGAAGAAACTAGCCAGCTGGAACCAAACCTCGACCCCGTCAATTCTCCGGTGAACGACGAAGTTGCCATGAATGTTTTCCGACTGGAGTCTCGTGTTGCAGTTGTCGTGGACTATCTTGCAAGGCTGAAGGTCGCCACATCTTGCATCGACTCGACGCTCTGGCCCGGGGAGACACTTCAGAATGACCTCGAGTCGCTGATGGCTCGCTTGAACACGATCCCTGGTCAAGTGCAGGAGTGGAAAAAGTCCTCGGCTCGGTGTGGTGCAGATGTTGCTCTGTGTCTGGCCCAAGTTCACTGCAAAGATGCGCGAGAAGAGAAGCTGGCGGCCCTCCGGGTGGCCAACACCAAGAAACACGACTTCAAGTCCTTTATGGAAACTTTCCTTGCGGCTGCCACTCGGATCGCAGATGGAATTGATCTTGATGAGTTCGTTGCACCTTCCAGCCCTCCACAGGAGGGGTAAAAAACTTCTTCTAAGCTCGACGCTTTAAATTTGCCTCGGTATGCCGAGTGGAGTTGTAACCGATAAACTTTAACAGGTCTAGTGCCTGAGCACTTTCGGTTCCTTTTGGTATCGATCCCAACTTGAATTTGGTGTTTGAATAAGATTACTTTTGGCTCGAAAATGTCTTTTGCAGGCCCAAAGCAAAACGCTTACTGCAGTCGACTTATTCCTTAGTCCACTTAGGCGAGCACTGGGCTGCAGCTAAGCCCCCGAGTGAGAGGTTTGCTCTTCACTCGGTAGGATTTTGATAGCTTAGGCGAGTGTTTGGACTGCAGCTAAGCCTCTGAGTGGAAGTTTGGCTTACCACTCGGTGGGATTTTTATATCTTAGGCGAGCACTGGGCTGCAGCTAAGCCCCCGAGTGGAAGTCTGGCTTACCACTCGGTAGGATTTTGATAACTTAGGCGAGCA
>NC_041391.1:182454211-182493622 GCF_002162155.2 Triticum dicoccoides | reverse complement strand
CCACTTGGTAGGATTTTATTTAATCTTAGGCGAAACGGATTCGCAGCTAAGCCTCCGAGTGAGAGGTTTGCTCTTCACTCGGTAGGATTTTTATCACTTAGGCGAGCACTGGGCTGCAGCTAAGCCTCCGAGTGAGAGGTTTGCTCTTCACTCGGTAGGATTTTTATCACTTAGGCGAGCACTGGGCTGCAGCTAAGCCTCCGAGTGGAAGTCTGGCTTACCACTCGGTAGGATTTTATTTAATCTTAGGCGAAACGGATTCGCAGCTAAGCCTCCGAGTGGGAGTCTGGCTCACCACTCGGTAAGGATTTTTTTTACAAACTTAGGCGAAACGGATTCGCGGCTAAGTTACCCACTGAGGGGAAAGTTTTATTGGACAAAATAAAAAGTGACAAAAATTATGGAGGAACTATGACACTATTATTTTGAAATCCATGAACTACAGAAGTACTTTATTGCAACTCATCCGAGTGATAAACTTAAGTGTAAAATGGGCGGAGTAGTTCTGCATTCCAAGCTCGGGGCTCGTCGATATTATGTTCGACATTGTAAAGACGGTACGCCCCGTTGGGGAGAACTTTGGTGATGATGAAGGGTCCTTCCCAAGAAGGAGCAAGCTTGTGTTGTTTCTTCTGATCCACTCGGAGAACTAAATCTCCTTCCTGGAAGGCTCGACCCCTCACATTTCTGGCTTGGAAACGACGCAAATCTTGTTGGTAGATGGTCGACCGGATCAGAGCCATCTCCCTTTCTTCCTCCAAAAGGTCGACTGCGTCCTGCCGCGCTTGTTCAGCTTCTGCTTTGTTGTAGATTTCAACTCGAGGAGCATTGTGGAGAAGACCACTCGGCAAGACTACTTCAGCTCCATAGACCAAGAAGAATGGAGTTCTTCCGGTCGATCGATTAGGTGTGTTCCGCAGTCCCCAAAGCACCGAGGGAAGTTCGTCGACCCATGCTCCAGCCGCGTGCTTGAGATCACGCATCAGTCGGGGTTTCAATCCCTTGAGAATCATGCCATTGGCTCGCTCTGCTTGTCCATTCGACTGCGGATGGGCGACTGAAGCATAGTCGACTCGTGTGCCTTGAGAGTTGCAGAAATCCCTGAATTCCTCCGAGTCAAAGTTCGACCCATTATCCGTAATGATGCTGTGCGGGACTCCATATCTGAATATCAGTTCCCTGATGAAGCTAACAACAGTACCGGCGTCAAGGTTCTTGATTGGTTTAGCCTCAATCCACTTGGTGAACTTGTCGACTGCCACTAGTACATGCGTGAAGCCACTTCGACCTGTTCTCAAAGGGCCGACCATGTCCAACCCCCATACTGCGAAAGGCCAGACGAGTGGAATGGTCTTCAAAGCTGATGCCGGCTTGTGTGACATATTCGAGTAGAACTGACATCCTTCGCACTTATCCACTATTTCCTTTTCCATCTCATTCGCCTTTGGCCAGTAAAATCCGGCTCGGTATGCTTTGGCCACGATGGTCCGAGAGGACGCATGATGACCACAGGTCCCCGAGTGGATTTCATTGAGGATGATTCGACCTTCTTCTGCTGTTATGCACTTCTGACCAACTCCAGTCGCGCTTTCTCTGTATAACTGTCCTTTGATTACGGTAAAGGCCTTAGATCGACGGACGATCTGTCGAGCCTCTTCCTCATCCTCCGGGAGCTCTTTTCTCAGGATATACGCGATATATGGAACTGTCCAGTCGGGAATGACCACGAAGACCTCCATGACCAAGTCGACCACTGCTGGGACTTCAACCTCAGTCGGATCTGTGGCACTCTTGGGCTGTGGAGCTTCCTCGGTGAAAGGATCTTCTTTGACTGACGGAGTGTGTATATGCTCCAAGAACACACCACTCGGAATGGCTTCTCTCTTGGAACCTATCTTTGCTAGATCATCAGCTGCTTGATTTTTCAGTCGGGGTATACGATGGAGCTCCAACCCCTCGAACTTCTTTTCCAGCTTCCTCACTGCGCTGCAGTATCCAGTCATGGCTGGGCTTCTCACGTCCCACTCCTTCATCACTTGGTTGACCACTAGATCTGAATCACCATAGACCATCAGGCGACGGACGCCGAGTGAAATGGCCATGCGCAATCCGTATAGGAGGGCCTCATACTCTGCCTCATTGTTGGAGGAATGAAAGTGAATCTGGAGCACATATCTGAGCTTATCTCCTCTAGGGGAAACCAGGACAACCCCAGCACCGGAACCATTCAACATCTTAGAGCCATCAAAGAACATGGTCCAATGCTCCGAGTGAACTTCAGTCGGCTGCTGCTGTTCAATCCACTCGGCGAGGAAATATGCTATTGCCTGGGACTTAATGGCTTTCTTTGCCTCAAACTTGATATCAAGGGGAAGAAGTTCAATCGCCCATTTCGCCACTCGACCAGTTGCATCTTTGTTGTGCAAAATCTCTGATAGTGGAGCGTCGCTGACGACTGTGATGGAATGATCAGAGAAATAATGAGCAACCTTCTTTGTGGTCATGTATATTCCATACACAAGCTTCTGATAATGAGGATATCTCTGCTTGGATGGAGTCAAGACTTCAGACAAATAATACACTGGGCGCTGAACTTTGAAAGCTTTTCCTTCTTCTTCCCGCTCGACTGTAAGCACTGTACTGACGACTTGTCCTGTGGCTGCAATATAAAGCAACAGAGGCTCTTTGCTGATTGGAGCAGCAAGCACCGGCTGGGTGGAGAGCAGAGCTTTTAGCTCGGCAAACGCTGCATCAGCTTCTGGAGTCCACTCGAACTTGTCTGCCTTCTTCATCAGTCGGTAAAGAGGCAATGCCTTTTCACCGAGTCGTGAGATGAATCGACTTAATGCGGCCAAGCATCCAGTAAGCTTCTGGACATCGTGCACTCGCATAGGGCGTTTCATTCGGAGAATAGTGCCGATCTTTTCTGGATTAGCATCGATCCCTCGCTCGGAAACGAGAAAACCGAGTAACTTGCCACCAGGAACTCCGAATGTGCACTTTTCTGGATTGAGCTTGATATCATACCTTCTGAGGTTGGAAAATGTTTCGGCAAGGTCAGCGAGCAGGTCGGAACCTTTTCGTGACTTGACGATGATATCATCCATATACGCTTCCACATTCCGACTGATTTGAGTGAGTAGACACTTCTGAATCATTTGCATAAATGTGGCTCCGGCATTCTTGAGGCCGAATGGCATGGTGATATAGCAGAAGCACCCGAATGGAGTGATGAAAGCTGTTTTTACCTCGTCGGGTCCGTATAGACGGATCTGGTGGTACCCGGAGTAGGCGTCTAGAAAAGACAATCTCTCGCATCCCGCGGTCGAGTCAACAATTTGATCTATGCGAGGGAGAGGAAAATGATCTTTCGGGCAGGCCCGGTTGATGTGCTTGAAATCAATGCACATTCGGAGTGACTTGTCCTTCTTAGGAACCATGACGACATTAGCGAGCCACTCCGAGTGGTATATCTCTCGGATAAATCCTGCCGCCAACAGTCGAGCCACTTCCTCACCAATGGCTTTTCTCTTCTGGACGGCGGACCGCCGAAGATGCTCTTTGACTGGTTTTGCTGATGAGTTGACTCTTAGGCGATGCTCAGCCAGTCCCCTGGGAACACCTGGCATGTCAGCGGGCTTCCACGCAAAAATGTCCCAGTTCTCACGGAGGAACTGGATGAGCGCTTCTTCCTATTTCGGGTCGAGTGTTGTGGAGATGTGGGTCGGGGCTGCATTGGGGTCGGTCGGGTGAATGTGAACAGGCTTCGTCTCACTGGACGACTGAAATGCAGATTCTGTGGCGGGTTTCTTGGATCGCAGCAAATCACTCGGATCTGCATTTTGCTTGTATTCTTCAAACTCGACCGCTGTCACCTGGGAATCAGCAATCTTTGAGCCCTTCTGAAAGCACTCTTCTGCCTTTTTCCGATCACCGGTGACAGTGATCACTCCTTTGGGGCCGGGCATCTTCAATTTGAGGTACACGTAACATGGTCGAGCCATGAACCGTGCATAAGCTGGTCTCCCCAAAATGGCATGATATGCACTCTGAAAATCCACGACCTCAAACCACAACTTCTCTTTGCGAAAATGTTTCGAATCACCAAACACCACGTCCAGAGCTATTTGGCCGAGTGACTCGGCTTTCTTCCCTGGTATAACTCCATGAAAGCTCATGTTACTGGTGCTCAGTCGGGACATCGGAATGCCCATTCCTTTCAGTGTGTCTGCATACAACAAATTCAGCCCACTACCACCGTCCATCAGCACCTTTGTCAGCCGAGTGCCTTCGACAACCCTATCGACCACCAAAGCTTGCCTCCCAGGGGTGGAAATATGAGTCGGGTGATCAGATTGGTCGAATGTGATGGGTGTTTGGGACCATCTCAGATAATCTGCTTTTGCTGGGGCAACCATGTTCACCTCACGGTTAATAACTTTCAATCGACTCTTGCTTTCCACATCTACAAAGATCATCAGAGTGGAGTTGATGTGCGGATATCCTTCCTCACTGTCCTCCTTGTCTTCGGCCTTGTCCGACTCCTTTTCCTTGTCTTTAGACTGTTTTCCTTGAAACTGCTGGATCAGGAGTCGACATCGGCGAGTGGTATGCTTTGGGTAAATGATATTCCCCTCTTCATCTTTCTTCGTGTGGATGTGACACGGCATATCCATCACGTCGTTCCCTTCTTTATCCTTTACCTTCTTAGGGTTCCAGGATCCTTTTGGTTTCCCTTTAAACTTTCCATGAGTCACGGCCAGAGCCTCTCCAGGAGCTGCCGGTTCAGCCTTCTGCTTCTGTTTCCGACTGGTGTTTCCCTTCTCCGACTGGCTCGGCTTGTGCTTGCCGCTTCGGAGTCGGTCTTCTTCTTCGCCGTTGGCGTACTTGGTAGCAATCTCCATCATCCGACTCAAGGTCATGTCTCCGGTTCGACCAAATTTCAAACTCAATTCTCTGTTCTTGACACCATCCTTGAAGGCGCAGACTGCCTGATGATCAGACACATTCTCCACAGTATGGTGCAAAGTGATCCATCTCTGAATATACTCCCTGAGAGTCTCATTGGTCTTCTGCACGCAGACTTGCAGCTCCGTCAATCCAGTTGGCCGCTTGCCAGTTCCTTCAAACGTTCTGACGAACACTCGGGACAGATCTTCCCAAGTGTAAATGCTGCTAGGAGGTAACTGAGTCAACCATGCTCTGGCAGAACCTTCCAACATGAGGGGCAAATGCTTCATGGCCACCTCGTCATTCCCACCACCAATCTGAACCGCCACTCGGTAGTCCTCAAGCCAAGTTTCAGACATAGATTCACCGGTGAACTTGCTGACTCCTGTTGCCAACCTGAAATTGGGAGGAATCACTGCGGCTCTGATAGCTCTGCTGAAACATTCCGAACCAGAAACGTGCACTCGACTGCTCGTGGGCGCATCTCTGTCGAGTCCACCTTGATGGGCTCTGTTCCGGTCGACCAAGCCCTGCACGATAATGGATCGCGCGTCGAAGCCTGGTTCTCTGGGGTCGACTGGAACTCTTCGCCCCGCACTGAACTGACGCCTGTCATCTTGCTGCCGAGGAGCGTAAGACCCACCCCTCGGAGGGGAAGCAGGCACTCGACGCCTATCATCTCGGTCGTGTCGGTCTCTGTATTGGTCTCGCCGATTCTCGCGTCCTTCACGCCACGGAGGCGATCTGGGACTATGAGCTGACTGAACCGTATTCGCAGCGACGGATCGACTGTGAATTCTGTTGCGCGACTGCAACACGGCTGAATTCTGATCTCCTGCTACCCGTAGCAGATCCCTGATCTGCATTAAGCCTCTGCCAGCTTCCGACTGAGAGGGCTGGATGGACTCTGCTATACGGGTCGCAGCTGCTAAATTCTGGATTGGGGTTCGATATACCTGAGTCGGCGGGAAGAGTTGACGTCGATTGGCATCGGGAACTCGTTGCCGCGCGTGCTCGTCGAGTGCTCGCTGAAGATTCTCCAAGCGAGCGCGTTCGGCCAAATTGGCCAAACATGCCTCCTCCAAGGCGCGAGCCTCGGGGGTTTCTCTTGTGATGGGAGTACGCAGGACATCCATGTTCCTGAGGCGAAGTTCCTCTCTTTGCAGAGAGTCGAGTGGCTCGGGCTGGTACTCTTCGTGGTCTCGTGCGGGGTCGCCTCCGTCGCCTGCCCCACCATCACGGGCGAAGCCAGGGGGACTGCGGGGCCCGTCGACCATCAGGATTTCCGCCGCTGGATCACTGCTATCGCATTCGGATGCAGTCTCTACGGAGCCAGTCGACAGATCGAACAGGCCGTAGAGAGATTCGTTGGGCTCGATTGCCGCAACTTGGGTGGTGGCCGTCTGGCGAGCCACCGCGTGACTCACCCACCGCTGAAGCCTCGACCGGCCTGAGCGCTTGCGCTGGCGGGAGACCGGGAGGGTGGTCGATAGGGGAGTCGACCAATATGGGGTCGACGGTTGTCGCAGCAGAACGCCGCGGATACATGCGCGAAAATGCATCGCACCGCGGACGGGGAGCGCATCGACGTCAAGTGGAGCCTCCTGGAGCCAGGCGGAGTCGTCGGTGACGAAGGTGAGAGCACCGAGACGGATCTCTCGACCCTCGACCAAAACTCCAGCAGTCACCATGATGAAAGTACTCGGAAGAATCGCAACTTCTCCACAAAATCGCTAAAACACCCGCCCCACGGTGGGCGCCAACTGTCGTGGTTCTAAGTCTGACAGTAGAGTGGGGGGTAGGTATGGAGAGGCAAGGTCCTAGCTATGGAGAGGTTGTAAACACAAGAGATGTACGAGTTCAGGCCCTTCTCGGAGGAAGTAAAAGCCCTACGTCTCGGAGCCCGGAGGCGGTCGAGTGGATTATGTGTATATGAGTTACAGAGTGCCGAACCCTTCTGCCTGTGGAGGGGGGTGGCTTATATAGAGTGCGCCAGGACCCCAGCCAGCCCACGTAATGAAGGGTTTAAGGGACATTAAGTCCGGGGCGTTACTGGTAACGTCCCATATAAAGTGTCTTAACTATCATAAAGCCTACTTAATTATAGGCCGTTGCAGTGCAGAGTGCCTCTTGACCTTCTGGTGGTCGAGTGAGTCTTCGTGGTCGAGTCCTTCAAGTCAGTCGAGTGAGTCCCTCGTAGGTCGACTGGAAGGTGACCTCTTCTAAGGGTCTTCTTGGGCAGGGTACTTAGATCAGGCCTGTGACCCTACCCTAGATACATGACTCCATCAACTGCTAATATTGCTAGGCCTGACACTAAGACATGCAGACTTGTCGTAGGCATGCCTGTTATTTCTGTTAAAATAGGAGATCATTGTTATCGTGGCTTATGTGATATGGGTGCTAGTGCTAGTGCGATACCTTATGATCTTTATAAAGAAATTATGCACGACATTGCACCCGTTGAATTAGAAGACATTGATGTTACTATTAAGCTTGCTAATAGGGATACCATTAAACCTATTGGGATTGTTAGAGATGTTGAAGTTTTGTGTGGGAAGGTTAAATACCCTGCTGATTTCCTTGTTCTTGGTTCCCCACAACATGATTTTTGTCCCATTATTTTTGGTAGACCCTTCTTGAGTACTGCCAGTGCTAAGATTAATTGTGAAAAGAATATTGTCACTGTTGGCATAGATGGTATGTCTCATGAGTTTAATTTCGCTAATTTTAGTAGGCTACCTCGTTAAAGGGAACCACCTAGCAAGGATGAGATTATTGGTCTTGCTTCCATTGCTGTTCCTCCAACTGATCCGTTAGATCAATATTTGCTAGATCATGAAAACGATATGTTTATGAAGGAAAGGGAAGAAATAGATGAAGTGTTCCTTAAACAGGAACCTATGCTGAAACATAACCTTCCCATTGAAATTCTTGGGGATCCCCCTCCACCCAAGGGTGATGCCGTGTTTGAACTCAAACCATTACCTGATAATCTTAAGTATGCATATCTTGATGAAAAAGAAATATATCCTGTTATTATTAGTGCTAACCTTTCAGAGAAAGAAGAAGAAAGATTATTGAAAACTCTGGAGAAGCACCGAGATGCTATTGGATATACTCTGGATGATCTTAAAGGCGTTAGTCCCACGCTATGTCAACACAAAATTACATTGGAGGACGATGCCAAGCCAGTTAGAGATCCTCAAAGACGATTAAATCCCAAGATGAAGGAAGTGGTAAGAAAGGAGATACTAAAGCTCCTTGAGGCAGGTATTATTTATCCCGTTGTTGATAGTGAATGGGTAAGCCCTGTCCATTGTGTCCCTAAAAAGGGAGGTATTACCGTCGTTCCTAATGATAAAGATGAATTGATCCCACAAAGAACTATTACAGGTTATAGGATGGTAATTGATTTCCGTAAGTTAAATAAAGCTACCAAGAAAGATCATTACCCTTTACCTTTTATTGATCTAATGCTAGAAAGGCTATCCAAACACACACATTTTTGCTTTCTAGATGGTTATTCTAGTTTCTCTCAGATACCTGTGTCAGCGAAGGATCAATCTAAAATTACTTTTACTTGCGCTTTTGGTACTTTTGCTTATAGACGTATGCCTTTTGGTTTATGTAATGCACCTGCTACCTTTCAAAGATGCATGATGGCTATATTCTCTGATTTTTGTGAAAATATTTGTGACGTATTCATGGATGACTTCTCCGTCTACGGATCCTCTTTTGATGATTGTTTGAGCAACCTTGATCGAGTTTTGCAAAGATGCGAAGACACTAGTCTCGTCCTGAATTGGGAAAAGTATCACTTTATGGTTAATGAAGGCATTGTCTTGGGGCATAAGATCTCCGAGAGAGGTATTGAAGTAGATAAAGCCAAAGTTGATGCTATTGAAAAGATGCCATGTCCCAAGAACATAAAAGGTATAAGAAGTTTCCTTGGTCATGCCGGTTTTTATAGGAGGTTCATTAAGGACTTTTCTAAAATCTCTAGGCCTCTGACTAATTTATTGCAAAAAGATATTCCTTTTGTCTTGAATGATGATTGTGTAGAAGCATTTGAAGTGCTTAAGAAAGCTTTGATCACTGCACCTATTGTTCAGCCTCCTGATTGGAATTTACCTGTTGAAAGTATGTGCGATGCTAGTGATTATGCTATAGGTGCTGTTTTAGGGCAAAGGGTTGATAATAAATTGAATGTTATCCAGTATGCTAGTAAGACTCTTGATACTGCCCAGAGAAATTATGCTACTACTGAAAAAGAGTTTTTAGCAGTTGTGTTTGCATGTGATAAGTTTAGACCTTATATTGTTGATTCCAAAGTTACTATCCACACTGATCATGCTGCTATTAAATATCTTATGGAAAAGAAAGATGCTAAGCCTAGACTCATTAGATGGGTTCTCTTGCTCCAAGAATTTGACTTGCATATTATTGATAGAAAGGGAGCTGAGAACCCCGTGGCAGGTAACTTGTCTAGGTTAGAGAATGTTCTTGTTGACCCACTGCCTATAAATGATAGCTTTCCTGATGAACAATTAGCGGTCGTCAATGCTTCTCGTACTGCTCGTTGGTATGCTGATTATGCTAATTACATTGTTGCTAAATATTTACCGCCTAGTTTCACATACTAGCAAAAGAAAAAGTTCTTTTACGATTTAATACATTACTTCTGGGATGATCCACACCTTTATAAAGAAGGAGTAGATGGTGTTATTAGACGTTGTGTGCCTGAGCATGAACATGAACAAATTCTATGTAAGTGTCACTCTGAATCTTATGGAGGACACCACGCTGGAGATAGAACTGCACAGAAGGTACTACAATCTGGTTTTTATTGGCCTACTCTCTTCAAAGATGCTCGTAAGTTTGTCTTATCTTGTGATGAATGTCAAAGAATAGGTAACATTAGTAGACGTCGAGAAATGCCTATGAATTATTCTCTTGTTATTGAACTGTTTGATGTTTGGGGCTTTGATTATATGGGACCTTTTCCTGCCTCTAATGGTTATACACATATTTTAGTTGTTGTTGATTACGTTACTAAGTGGGTAGAAGCTATTCCAACTAGTAGTGCTGAACATAACACTTCTATCAAAATGCTCAAAGAAGTTATTTTTCCGAGGTTTGGAGTCCCTAGATATCTTACGACTAGTGGTGGTTCACATTTTATTCATGGTGCTTTCCGTAAGATGCTTGCTAAGTATGATGTCAATCATAGAATCGTATTTCCTTATCATCCGCAGTCTAGTGGTCAAGTAGAGTTGAGGAACAGAGAGCTCAAATTAATTTTGCAAAAGACTGTGAATAGATCTAGAAAGAATTGGTCCAAAAAACTTGATGATGCATTATGGGCCTATAGAACTGCATACAAAAATCCTATGGGTATGTCTCCCTATAAGATTGTTTATGGAAAAGCGTGTCATTTGCCTCTTGAACTCGAACATAAAGCATATTGGGCTATTAAAGAGCTCAAATATGACATCAAGCTTGCCGGTGAGAAGAGGTTATTTGATATTAGCTCACTCGATGAGTGGAGAACCCAAGCTTATGAGAATGCCAAGCTATTCAAAGAAAAAGTCAAACGCTGGCATGATAACAGGATACAAAAGCGTGAGTTTAACGTAGGAGATTATGTGTTATTATTCAACTCTCATTTAAGATTTTTTGCAGGAAAGCTTCTCTCTAAATGGGAAGGCCCCTACGTTATCCAGGAGGTCTATCATTCTGGTGCCATAAAAATCAACAACTTCGAAGGCACAAGTCCGAGGGTGGTAAATGGTCAAAGAATTAAACACTATATTTCAGGTAATCCTATCAATGTTGAAACTAATATTATTGAAACCGTAACCCCTGAGGAATACATAAGGGACACTTTCAAGAACGTTCCAGACTCCGAAAAGGCATAGGTATGTGGTACGGTAAGTAAACCGATTCCAAAACAACTCCAATGGCAATTTTTATCAGTTTTGGATTATTTAAGAATTTTAGGAAGAAAGAAGTAGTCCCAAAGGGACACGAGGCTCCCACAAGAGTGGAGGGCGCCCCCCCTGTAGCGCGTTCCCTCCTGTCTTATGGGCACCTCGTGTGCCTCCCGGACTCCGTTTTCTTGCACGTTACGTATTTCGGTCGGTAAAAAATCATTATATATACTCCCGAAGGTTTTGATCACCGTATCACGCAAATATCCTCTGTTTTTGTATCGAACTGTTTCCTGTTACAGATCTAGAGCACCATGTTATCACCCTCCTTCAACAATGAAGACAATGATGCTTGGCTATTGAAGATAAAGCTGAAAAGAGAAGAACCGGAAGAGATCAATAAGGATGAAGGGATCAAGAAGGCCATGAAGGTTCAAGTCCCGGCAGTGAAAGAAGAAGACATCCCTCAACCCTTACCTAACCTTTTTACTCCAACTAAGATTGAAGCTTTCAAGATGATTGAGTTAGCTCGCATAAAAAATAAGTATCTCGCACAGGAGAATATTTTGTTGAAGGATCATATCGCCGGACTCGAGGGCATTATTCGCAAGTTGGAGGAGCTTTTACGCTCTATGTGCGATTATCCGTCATCATCATTACCACCTCCATCACCTCCAAGGACATAATCACATGGGTATGGGCACTCCCCTTGGCAACTTCCAAGCTTGGGGGAGGTACCCCGGTATCGTATCACCATCACACTCCTATCTTTACCGCTTTATTTAGCTCGATCCTTTTAGTAGTATCTTGATCTAGTAGATTGAACTTTTGATATCAAGTAGTTTTGAGTTTTGCTTAGTGCTTTCTTTTTGTAATCGAGTCCGTGAGCTATCTATAATAACGATTAGTTTTGAGTCAAGGGCTTTGCTTTGTTGCTATGATCTCGAGAAAAATAGAAAGAATGAAAAGAATAAAAGAGTTCATATTGATCTTGTGGATAGTGATAACTTCACACATAGAAAGTATGAGGCATAAAAAATGTTGGGAGTTGATGAACGTAGTTTTGGTCATCATTGCAATCAATAGGAAGTAATAAGGGAAGAGAGGTTCACATATAAATACACTATCTTGGACATCTTTTATGATTGTGAGCACTCATTAAGTATGACATGCTAAAAGAGTTGACGGTGGACAAGGAAGACAACGTAATGGTTTATGTTTTCTCACATCTCAGTTAAAGTATGTTGTCATTGACCTTCCGAACATGTTGAGCTTGCCTTTCCCCCTCATGCTAGCCAAATTTCCAGCACCAAGTAGAGATACTACTTGTGCTTCCAAATACCCTTAAACCCAGTTTTGCCGTGAGAGTCCACCATATCTACCTATGGATTGAGTAAGATCCTTCAAGTAAGTTGTTATCGGTGCAAGCAATAAAAAGTGCTCCCTAATTATGCATGATTTATTAGTGTGGAGAAAATAAGCTTTATACGATCTTGTTATGGAAGCAATAAAAGTGATGGACTGCATAATAAAGGTCCATACACAAGTGACATATAACGTGACGTTCTTTCGTATTAAGATTTTGTGTATCCAACCTTAAAAGCGCATGACAACCTCTGCTTCCCTCTGCGAAGGGCCTATCTTTTACTTCATGTTCTTACTTTATGCTTTTATTTTGTGCTTGAGTCAAGGTGATCTTCACCTTTCCCCTTTTCATTTTATCCTTTGTCAAGCTCCTCATGTTTGAAAGATCATGATATACATATCCAATTGGATGTTCGTTAGCATGGGCTATTATTGTTGACATCACCTAAAGGTGAATATGTTGGGAGGCAAAAAAATAAGCCCCTATCTTTCTCAGTGTCCGTCTGAAACTCCATAACCACAAGTATTGTGTGAGTGTTAGCAATTGTAGAAGACTATATGATAGTTGAGTATGTGGACTTGCTGCAAAGCTCTATTGTTGACTCTTTCTGAGGTAATGATAAATTGCGATTGCTTCAACGACTGAGGTTATAGTTTGTTAGTTCTTAATGAAGTTTGTGAACCATACTTGATATTGTGAATTGATTGTTACTTGAGCATAAGAAATTATATGATGGAATCTTTATATGTTGCTGTTATAAGAATGATCATGATGCCCTCATGTTCGTATTTTATTTTTATCGACACCTCTATCTCTAAACATGTGGACATATTTTTTGATTTTGTCTTCCGCTTGAGAACAATCAAGGTCTAAGCTTGGGGGAGTTAATACGTCCATTTTGCATCATGCTTTTATATCAATATTTATTGCATTATGGGCTGTTATTACACAATATATCTCAATACTTATGGCTATTCTCTTATTTTACAAGGTTCGTCATGAAGAGGGGGGATGCCGGTAGCTGGAATTCTGGCTAGAAAAGGAGCAAATGTTGGAAACCTATTCTGCACAACTCCAAAAGTCCTGAAACTCCACGAAACAACTTTTTGGAATTTATAAGAATTTCTGAGCGAAAGAAATAGGCCAGGGGGCCCACACCCTGTCCAGGAGACAGGGGGCGCCCCCCCTATAGGGCGCGCCCCCCTATCTCCTAGGCCCCCTGGTGGGCCTCCGATGTCCATCTTCTGCTATATCATCACTTTTACCCTAGAAAAAATCGGGGGCAAGCTTACGAGACGAAATTCCGACGCCACGAGGCGGAACCTTGGTGGAATCAATCTAGGGCTCTGGCAGAGCTGTTCTGGCGGGGACACTTCCCTCCAGGAGGGGGAAATCATCACCAACTTCATCACCAATGATCCACTCATCGGGAGGGGGTCAATCTCCATCAACATCTTCACGAGCACCATCTTCTCTCAAACCCTAGTTCATCTCTTGTATCCAATCTTGTATCCAAAACCACAAATTGGTACCTGTGGGTTGCTAGTAGTGTTGATTACTCCTTGTAGTTGATGCTTATTGGTTTACTTGGTGGAAGATCATATGTTCAGATCCTTAATGCATATTCTTACACCTCTGATTATGAACATGAATATGCTTTGTGAGTAGTTACGTTTGTTCCTAAGGACATGGGTGAAGTCTTGCTGTTAGTAGTCATGTGAATTTGGTATTCGTTCGATGTTTTCATGAGATGAATGTTGTCTTCTCCTCTAGTGGTGTCATGTGAACGTCGACTACATGACACTTCACCATTATTGGGCCTAGAGGAGGGCATAGGGAAGTAATAAGTAGATGATGGGTTGCTAGAGTGACAGAAGCTTAAACCCTAGTTTATGCGTTGCTTCGTTAGGGGATGATTTGGATCCACATGTTTCATGCTATGGTTAGGTTTACCTTAATACTTTTGTTGTAGTTGCGGATGCTTGCAATAGGGGTTAATCATAAGTGGGATGCTTGTCCAAGTAAGGGCAGTACCCAAGCACCGGTCCACCCACATATCAAATTATCAAAGTACCGAACGCGAATCATATGAGCGTGATGAAAACTAGCTTGACGATAATTCCCAATGTGTCCTCGGGAGCTCCTTTCTCATTATTAGAATTTGTCCAGGCTTGTCCTTTGCTACATAAAGGATTGGGCCACCTTGCTGCAGATTATTTACTTTGTTTACTTGTTAATCATTACTATTTATCCTATCACAAAACCATCTATCACCTACAATTTCAGTGCTTGCAGAAAACCTTACTGAAAACCGCTTATCATTTCCTTTTGCTCCTTGTTGGGTTCGACACTCTTACTTATCAAAAGGACTACAATAGATCCCCTACACTTGTGGTTCATCACGGGGGCGCGGGCCATTATCTTATTTTAAGCTTGCCGTCCGTGTCGCCTTTGCCGTCTGCAAGCTGATGGCAACGGCCTCTTTGCCGTCTGCTGGCAAACAGCAAAGAAGGGGCCCGTTAGGGCTTAATAGCCAGTGGGCAAAACACCCAGACGGCAAAATAATGGCTGATGGGAAAGTATTACTTTACCGTTCGCTGCCACTTTGTCGTCTGTTTTCTCGTGACTGATGGCAAAGACATTCTTTGTCGTCCGCTAGCACACGGCAAAGAGGTGCCAGACGACAAATCTTCTGATTCCAGTAGTGCTAGGCGCAAGAGGAAATAGACATCAGGGATAATGCTCGATAGGTTTACTAAATCTAGAGGAGGAAGAATGGAGATCCGTTTTGATGCGGGTTTGAAAAGGCCACGTGATGCTACAGAATCAGCCAAGTTAGTATCAGAGGCAGCGGTTGCCGTTAAGTGTCATGCATGTATCCTCCCAACATGGATTCAGTACAGGAATGGCAAAGATGAAACCCAGTTCAACACCTTCCTCGACCATTTATCTGTAAGTATGGTTATGTATGGAAATTAGTAATATCGTCTTGCTCTGTCCCATACTTTCTAGGTTGTTGGTAATGAAACTCCCATAATTTTCAACATATGAGGTTCAAGTTGGATAGCCAAGATGATGCACCCAGACAAGCATCCACCCATGTTTTCAAGTCTGCTCTGCAACAGTATCGGTATAACTTGAGGAAAACTTAGTTTGAAGGACAGACTAATAGTGAACTTGCCCAAACATCTCAAGTGGAAAATATATCGGATGAAGACTGGAGAGGCGTCGTTAAACACTGGTCTGATCCAAAGTATCAAGTACGTTATATATGTGATCATATCACATGTTGAACTCCTATTTATGCATGTGCCTCACAAATCTATCTTCTTGTAGGTGAACTATTCAAAGAACAAGGCCAACCGTATGAAAGTGAAATTCCAACAGACGATAGGATCTCGTAGCTATATTGCACACTGTGAGGCTCTTGTAATTAGCTGTTGTTTCACTCTTTTCGATGTGCCATATTATCAGATATATATTGACTTGTTCCAAATGTAGAGGAAATCCCACAAGGACCAAAAAGTACATAAACCAAATGTTGTGGAAATCTTCAAGGACTTCCACACCAGCAAGACGAAGGGCATGACTACACCAGTCAAAGTCGCTGTTGTAAGTCCTTAATCCTCATGCATTTTAAATACTACTTACTCTGACTTGTGCATTGAACTGCATGGTTTGCAGTCAATGACTATTACTCTTTTCAATTGTATACACAATTTTCTTAGCATATCAATGCAACTTACAAGGTTTAAAATAGAGGAGTGATGTTCCTTTGATCTTGATCTATAATCTAGTTCTGTGCTGGACTTGTCTACACAATGTTACAATTGCATATTTGTCTGTTCTCAGTTGTTTTGTGATATGAATGATGTCATAATATGCTTACTGTATTATAAACTTTGTCTCATTATCCTTAGCTGTCAATACAATGTGAAGAAATAGACAATACATTAGCCATGGTACATGGTCATACATTTGGAACATGGTTTTATTATGTATTTTGCAGTAAAATACAACTAATATTTTACATGGGTTCACCAGAATAAGTTCTGTATATATACCAAAGCTATTTTGTTTGGTTTTGCTGCCTCCTTAATTTCTTCTGTTCTGGTACTACTAATGTAAAAACTAAACTTTTCAGCAAGCTATGGAACAAATGGTGGAACCGCCACCTTCTGAAGGTGACGAGGCAACTATAACTGCAATGTCACCTCTTGCTGCAGTGGGTTGGTACCTGTCCACTAACAGTGCCAAAAGCACATTCCTGCGTAACACTGGTTTGGTTGTTAAGGCAATCTTGTCCAAACTACCTCATGATCTAGATATGCAAGCTCAAAACAATGTTATATTTGCACTCCAGAGACAAGCCCATTCCCTAATAGAGACCCTTTGTGAAACAAGGACAACCATTGTTCGATGTCGTCAAGATATGCATGGTTTTGAAACCAGACTATCAGACATTTACTATGTTGTTCAGGAGCCTAGGAGAAATGAAGGCAAAGGTTATGGTGCTCCATCGGATAGTACAACATGAAAACGTAATAGTCAGGTCAAATGAACTGAGCTTCTGAAATTCTAGTGGTGCATTTATCTGTCGGACTGTTAACTTTTATGCCAACCTTCCTTTTGTTTTATGGTTGTAATTTGTTTTGTTGCGATACAAAAATTGTTCTTAACATGCATCGACCAGCTCAAGAAAACACCACGCCATTTTTGTATAGTGTAGGGTGTTCCCTATATTTGCACTGGTGGCGAACTTTGATGCCCAATGGTTGTAATCTATGCAATCGCCTTAATAGCCTAGCATTAGTTTCTGGCTTATTTATTTCCCTAGTCATCTTTTTTCCTTTGTTTGCTAGTGGCCGCAACAACCATGGGCCAACTATGGACCGTGGTAACCTTGAGCCTGCTACGGGCCATAGGATCCATGGGACTCCTATGGGTCATCGAATAAATGAGCCTCCAATGGGTCATAGAATCAGTGGGCCTCAGGCCGCCGGATAAATGGGCCGTAATTGGTATCGGGCTAGCACGATAACGGGTCGTTAACAGGCTGGAAGACAGCAAAGGCTTAATTCTGTCACAGGCATAACGGGTCGTTAATGGGCCAAAATATAGGACGGGCTGGAAATGGCACAACGGGTTAACAGGCCACAAACAGGACGATTCTAACCACGGGCCGAATTTGGCCCATTAGGGGAACATGCCAGTAACGGGCCGAAAGTAATCGACGACCGGTAAGGAACCCAAGAATGTATGGGTTGTCATTAGGCCGAAAGCTAACACAGGCTGGAAATGACCGATGTGAATCATGGGCCATTAGTGGGCATAAAGATATTTACTATTTATTATGGGCCAGAATCACCATGGCCCACTAAAGGGCCCAAAGATACGAAAGGCCTCGTATGGGCCAAAAGACGTCGTGAGCCATACATGGGCCAAAAATGAAATGGGCTGGTATTATACTAGACGGCCCACATGCCACTGTTGGGCCGATTTCGGGAACGCCATAACAGGTCGTGAGTTACCAGGTTGTAAAATGGGCTCTATGCAATTAGACCGTTAACAGGCTTTTCATGGGCCTGTCCGCTAGCTTTTGACCAAGTCAAACGGGCCTCCTCTGTAAGCTAAATGGGCCGGTGTTAGCCGTCGCACGTGTCGACATATCATAGGCGCCTATCTGACCCAACGACGAGTTTACACGTGTTTCCTCCGGCTAATGAGAATTTTACACGTGGAAAATCGCCATTGGTTGTTGTTGTTAACCGGTTATTGGATCCAAAGCCAGGCCCGAGAGCTTAAGGCGACCCGTTATGATGAATTCCACGTGTCAGTTACCCTTGACGAAAGCACTTCCATGACGCATCATTTATCGCCATGGAAGCAAACACTTCTGTGATGATAATTTTGGTATTGTCATGGAACACTTCTATGACAACACAGGTATGACTTTCTTGATTCTGTCATAAAATCATCATGGATGTACTTGCATGACAGAAAATGTGACCTACTTTGACAAACACATATCATCACGGGAGTGTATTTTTTCGTAGTGATGGTCGGACATGCGTCGTCGAAAGGCACTGGCGATATCATAGTGCGAGCTGGGACATGCGTAATTCTTTGACGACAACGATGATCGGTGGGAAGACGCATTTCTTGATACATCAGACGACACAAGCGAGGAGGAGGACGACTCGGAGTAGTTTCTAGTTTAGTTGCACCATAGTTTTCATCTATTTTATTTGTATCAGGCTAGTTTGTACTGTTTGGTTGAACTATTTGCACTGTTTGTACTATTTGTATCGTTGAATTTTATCTATATGTTGTTCAAATATTGTTCGTACGTGTTCTGGTTTCTCACACGCGCTGATTTTTTTTGCAGCGCCTGTTGGAGTGGCTCACGCGTGCAATATTTTGCAGCGGCCACTGGAGCCAGCACCTTGTCGCACGCAAAAAACCCGCTATTTCCGCATTGTAAAAAATGTTTTAGCGCGCCATGTTGCGTGCCTATTGGAGATGCTCTCAGTCAACCAACTATTCTAGAGACTACCACAAGGGGCGGTGAAAGATTTCACTGTAAACATGGAAAATGTCAGGTGCCTGACTAATAGCAAAACTGCAACTTCATGAGTGAAGCTGGACCTGAATTAGGATCATTTTTAGTGCAATTTTCTGAAACACCTTAAAGTGTACTTCGGTGACGAAGCTGGTTATGTGAATCACCTTCTTTCAAGGTAAATGAGAGATTTATTCCAAAGGTGCAAAACTATAATCTAGAGGCAAGATTTCCTAAATACATGAAGGTCTCGGTGTAGCAAACCACAGTGCTACATTCAGCTTGTCTATATCATGCTAAAGTATTTGCAATTCTATTATGACTACAGGAAAGTTTCAGCGGAATAAACTCCTTTTCGACTCGTAACCCTTTGATTTCTAGCACTAGATGACCATATGATGAATGGTCCAAAGAATCATCTTATGATGGTCGTATGTTGTATATAAACCTAGGCATGGGCAGCCTGACCCGACGACCCAGCCCGAAAAACTTGGCCGGGCCGGGCTCGGGCTTGAATTTCTAGTCCGTTGCGCACTTCGGGTTGGGCTCGGCCTGAGAAATTAGGTAGTTTACATGGAGGTTTGACCTGCCCTGGCTTGAAAATGCTCTTTTTAGTCCCTTCGGTCCGGGCTCAGGCCTACTTTTTCGTTTTTTTCGCTCGGGCCTGACACATCTCCAACGTATCTACTTTTCCTAATGCTTTTCCACTTGTTTTGGACTCTAATTTGCATGATTTGAATGAAACTAACCCCGGACTGACGCTGTTTTCAGCAAAACTACCATGGTGTTGTTTTTTGTGCAGAAATAAAAGTTCTCGGAACGGAACGAAACTTTGCAAGTATTTTTTATACAATAAAAGGGAATTTCTGGAACCTGGAAGGACCTGAGGGGGCACCTGGTTGGGCACAACCCACCAGGGTGCGCCAGCCCCCCCAGGCGCGCCCAGGTGGGTGCTTCCCACCTGGTGGCCCCGCTGACCCTCAAACCGACGCTATAAAATCACATATTTCTAAAAAAATCAGGGAGAAAGGATTATCACGTTTCACGAGACAGAGCCGCCGCCAAGCCCTGTTCTTCCTCAGGAGGGCAAATCTGGAGTCTGTTTGGGGCTCTGGAGAGGGGGGATCTTCGATCTTCGTCATAACCAACACATCTCCATCGCCAATTCCATGATGCTCCCCACCGGGAGTGAGTAACTTCTTCGTAGGATCGCTGGTCGGTGAGGAGTTGGATGAGATTCATCATGTAATCGAGTTAGTTTTGTTAGGGCTTGATCCCTCGTATCCACTATGTTCTAAGATAAATGTTGCTATGACTTTACCATGCTTAATGCTTGTCACTTTGGGCCTGAGTGCCGTGATTTCAGATATGAACCATTTATGTTATCACCATTATATCCATGTTCTAGATCCGATCTTGCAAGTTATAGTCACCTACTACGTGTTATGATCCGGCAACCCTGGAGTGACAATAGTCGGGACCTCTCCCGGGGATGACCGTAGTTTGAGGAGTTCATGTATTCACCGTGTGTTAATGCTTTCTTTTTGTTCTTTATTAAAAGGAGGCCTTAATGTCCCTTAATTTCCAATAGGACCCCGCTGCCACGGGAGGGTAGGACAAAAGGTGTCATGCAAGTTCTTTCCATAAGCACGTATGACTATTTACGGAATACATGCCTACATTATATTTATGAACTGGAGCTAGTGTTGTATCGCCCTAGGTTATAACTGTTTCATGATGAATATCATCCAATGAGTCACCAATCCAATGCCTACGAATTTATCTTATATTGTTCTCGCTGAGTTATTACTGTTGCTACTGCTATCGTTACTGCTGCAATATCACTGCTATCACTGTTACTATTACTGTTACTACTCTCATATCATCAAAACTATCATACTACTGTGCTACTAATCACTTTGCTGCAGATAATTACTCTCCAGGTGTGGTTGAATTGACAACTCAGCTGCTAATACCTTCAAATATTCTTTGGCTCCCGTTGTGCTGAATCTATAAATTTGGGTTGAATACTCTACCCTCGAAAACTGTTGCGATCCCCTATACTTGTGGCTTATCAAGACCTTTTTCTGGCATTGTTGCCAGGGAGCATAGCTATATTTGTTGAGTCACTTGGGATTATTATCATATTATATCACTATGAAGAATCTGAAGGATGCTAAGACTAAGATTTTTCCCTCAAATACGAGGGGAAGTAAGGAACTGCCATCCAACTCTGCTTTAGATTCACCTTCTGTTATAAGTAAACTTGCAACTCCACAACACGCTATTAATTCTGATATGTTGCAAGTTATTGATGATGATACTTCTGCTATGAATGCTACTCATGGTGATGCTAGTACCTTACTTGATGATGATGTGCCACTAGGTGAATTTCTTGATGAACAAATTGCTAAAGTAAGACAACATGATATTGTTGAATTTGATGATGAACTTGAAACTGAAATACTAAAACACCTACTAGAACTAGTCCTCCTATATATGAATTGCCAAAGGTACCGGAAGGTTATACTATGAGTGAGGAGGAAACTAGAGAAATTCTTGCTTGTAAGGATAGGGATGATCTAGAGAAATTATTATGCAAGTATAAAGAAAGATCTCTGAATGCTAAAATGAAATGTGATCCTGAGTTTGCTACTTCACCTATTGTTATTGCTGATAAGGATTATGAATTCTCTGTCGACCCAAAGTTAATCACTTTGGTTGAATCTGGTCCTTTCCATGGTTATGAAACTGAAACTGTTGTGGCACATCTTACTAAGTTGAATGATATAGCTACCCTTTTTGCTCATGATGAGAAGGTTCGCTATTACTATATTCTCAAGTTATTTCCGTTCTCATTAAAGGGTGATGCTAAAGCTTGGTACAATACGCTTGCTCCTAGTTGTGTGCATAGTCCCCAGGATATGATCTATTATTTCTTTGAAAAATATTACCTTGCTCATAAGAAACAAGCTGCCTTGCAGGAAATATTTAACTTTGTGCAAATTGAAGAAGAGAGTCTCCCACAAGCTTGGGGGAGGCCTCTCCAATTGCTTAATGCTTTTCCTGATCATCCTCTTAAGAAAAATGAAATACTCGATATCTTCTATAATGGACTAACCGATGCTTCTAGGGACTTCCTAGATAGTTGAGTTGGTTGTATTTTCAGGGAACGAACTATTGGCCAAGCTGAGGAATTGTTGAATAACATATTGAAAAATTATGATGATTGGACTCCTCCTAAAGCACCTATTAAACCCACTCCGAAGAAGAGGGGTATCTTATATCTCAGTCCTGAAGATATGCAAGAGGCAAAGAAATCTATGAAGGAAAAAGGTATTAAGGCCGAGGATGTTAAAAATTTACCACCTATCAAAGAAATACATGGGCTTGAAGCACCACCACCACCTAAGGTGGTAGAGGTAAAATCTTTAATGAAATTCAATGATAGTGATGATCCTCATAATAAACATCCTAGTCAATGCCTTTATGAGTTTGATAATTACATTAGAAAGCAAGATCACTTCAATGCAAATGTTATGAAACAATTGAAATACAACTCTGATATGATTGCTCGCTTAAGTCACTTGTTATTTAGAATCTCAAATTATGTTAGAGGTGTAGGAAAACATGCCTCTATGGTTCAAACTCAATTAGAACAAGTTGCTAAATCTCAAAGAGAGTTACTTGATGAAATGAACAATAATATAAGTCACTTTGTTGTTAGAGTAGCAACTCGAGGAGGTAAAATGACTCAGGAACCACTTTATCCTGAGGGACACCCAAATAGAATTGAACATGATTCTCAAAGGAACAACATCACTACACCTAGTTCTTCTAAAAAGAAAAGGAAAAAGAAAAATGATAAGACTTTTCCTACCTCTAGCGAACCTGAAATAGAAAAACCTCTTGATAATGATAATGAAGTTTCTATCTCTGATGCTGAAACTCAATCTGGTAATGGACACTCACCTTCGGACAATGAAAAAGATAATGATGAGGTTCATGAAGACACTCAAACTAATGATAAAGAACCAGATAATGCTGTTGAGATAGAACCAGCTGTCGATCTTGATAACCCACAACCTAAGAATAAAAGATATGATAAAAGAGACTTTGTTGCTTGAAAACATGTAAAAGAAAGAGAACCATGGGTTAAAAAGCCTATACCCTTTCCACCTAAGTCAACTAAAAAGAAAGATGATGAAGAATTTGAATGCTTTGCTGAGATGATTATGCCAGTCTTTTTGCGCACTCGCTTGACTGATATCTTGAAAATGCCTCCTTATGCAAAGTATATGGAAGATATCATCACCAATAAGAGAAAAATGACGGAAGCTGAAATCTCCACTATGCTTGCTAATTACACTTTCAAAGATGGAGTACCTAAAAAACGTGGAGATCCGGGAATACCAACTATACCTTGCTCTATTAAAAAAAATTATGTTAAAACTTCCTTATGTGATTTGGGAATTGGTGCTAGTGTTATGCCTTTCTCTTTATATAAAAGACTTGATTTGAATAAACTCACACCTACTGAAATATCTTTGCAAATGGCCGACAAATCAACTGCCATACCTATCGGTATTTGTGAGGATGTGCCCGTTGTTGTTGCTAATGTTACTATTTTGACTGACTTTGTTATACTTGAGATGCCCGAGGATGAAAACATGTCAATTATCCTTGGTAGACCCTTATTGAATATCACAGCGGCTGTTATTGATTGCAATAAAAGTAAGGTCACTTTTCATATCAATGGTAATGAGCATACGGTGCACTTTCTGAAGAAACAATTCCAAGTGAATGGTATTAATGTTATTGAAAAATCTCCGAGAATCACTATTGGAAGTTTTCAACTACCTATACTTAATGTCAAAAAGAAATATGAAATAGTTATTGTTGGGGACATTCATATTCCCATTGAGGTAACTTAGTGATTTATGAAAGTTCTTCGGTTTCATGCTAATCGAAAGTGGTTGTTAATAAGACTTGGTCAACCTTATTAATGGATCATTTTTGAGAGGTATGAAGTTGATGAATTTAGTAAGCACTACCTTCTGTCCCTACCTTTTAGTTTTTTGTTTCTATTAGTTAAATAAAATAAAATGACATGCTTTGTTTGTTTTCTGCTTTTTCCGTGCAATAAAAAATGACCCAAAAATAAAAGTTCCCAGAATGCTCTGAAAATCTAGCACGATTTTTTTCTAAATATTTATGAATTCTGGTGCAAATAATACCTGAGGAAGGTGCACCAGGTGGGCACAACCCACCTGGGCGCGCCACACTACAAAAAAAATACACTTCCGTGATGATACGTGTTTGTCACAGTAGGTCGCGTTTTTTGTCATGCATGTACATCCATGACAAATTTATGACAGAATCAAGATAGTCATACCTGTGCTGTCATAGAAGTGTTCCATGACATTACCAAAATTATCATTATGGAAGTGTCCACTTCCATGACGATAAATCGCGCGTCACAGAAGTGCTTTCGTCAAGGGTGACCGACATGTGGCATCCACCGTAACGGAACGTCGTTAAGCTATCGGGTCGGGTTTGGATCTGATAACCCGTTAACAGCCCCAACCAATGGGGATTTTCCACATGTAAAATCATCATTGGCTGGAGGAAATACGTGTCGGCTCACCGTTGGGACAGATGTCATCCGCTCATTGGACCGAAGGCGCCTATGATACGGCGACATGTGGCACGGCCCAACAGAGGCCCATTCCTGTGAAAAGGCCGGCCCATTTGACTTGGTCAAAAGGTGGCGGGCCGGCCCATGGAAAGCCTGTTAATGGCCTGTTCGCATATAGCCCATTTACTGCCCGCTAACCGAGGGCCCGTTACGCCCTATCTGAATTAGGCCCAGTAGCGTCATCTAGGCCGTCCAATATGATTCAGCCCGTTTTAACTTCCAGCCCATGTGTGGCCCATGACTTCTTTCGGCCCATACAAGGACCTTTGTAACTCTTGGCCCATTAACGACCCGTGGTGAAACTGGCCCGTAATGAACAGTGTATCACTTTATACCCATTAACGGCCTGTTATTCCATTGGGCCGTTTCCAGCCCAAGTTATCTTTCGGCCTTCTCAGGGCCCATTGATTCTTGGGCTCACTTACAGCATTCGGTTACATACGGCCCGTTACTGTCATTTTCTGCTTGTGGGCCAAATTCAGCCCGTCGTTACAGTCGGCCCGTTTGCGGACCATTAATATGTTGGGCCGTTTTCATGTCAAAAAAACCGTTGGGCTGTTTTCATAGAGTTATCAAATACGGCCTATTAACGGCCCGTTATGGTCCACGAATAGTATGGCCCATGATTGGCGAAATGATGATACGCCCCGTAGAAGGCCCATGGATCCTACAGCCCGTATGAGGCCCATGGATAGTATGGCCCGTAGAAGGCCAATGGATCGTACGACCCGTAGAAGGCCCATGGACCCTACGGCCCATAGAAGGCCCATTGATCCCTAAGGCCCGTATAGAAGGCCGATGGATCCTACGGCCCGTATAGAAGGCCAATGGTCCTACGGCCGAACGAAGGCCCATGTATCATACGGCCTGCAGGAGGCCCATGGTTACAACAGTCCGTGTGTTGCCATGATTATTTTGGCCTAGTTACCAAAAATAGGCTATTGTGGCCACTAGAAAAACACAGAAAAAGAACTGCAGTGACTACAAGCAAACAACTGAACAAGACAATAAGGAAATAAATAAGCAAGCAATTAAGGCTAGCCTATTACCGCTATTACACATATTACATCCACTGGGCATCAAAGTTCGCCGCCAGTGCAAATATAGGGAATGAAGCAGCATATTACATACACTGGCCATCAAAATTGGCCACCAGTGCAAATAAACGCGGCAGCAAAACAAGAGCATAACTGAAACAACTTCAGAAGAGCTCAAGAAACGTTATCCTGGATATCCACCATGCTGGCAATAACCTTAGCAAGCTGATTAGCTTTGTCCTGTTTGGCGCTAAAATCCTCCAACGCTTTTTGTTGCACCAGAAAGTATGCATCTGAATGCTCCAGGGACTTCCGCAGTCCTTCCGCTTCTTGTCGCAGCACAGCTAATCGATGTCTTTCAGCTTGTAGTTGAGACTCAAGAAACCGAACTAATTCAGACAGTGAGTTTGAATAGCTTGTGCAAGCGGTAGTGGCCAGTAACTCGAACACTAAACCAAGACATGACTTTGGGGTTGTCTCGTTGTCTTCAAGATAGTCTTCCTTAGCTGTTTTCTCAGCTTTGTTGGAGACCAAAAAGGATGTGTCACTATCCTTAACCTTATCTGCATTACTTCCTTTACCATTGCTTAATAAGGCACTCTTCCCCAATATTTTGTCAGCATTCTAAAAGAAGAAACAAGCAGACACATAACAAGTTTAGCATGTACTAGTATATGAAACTCATTTCGGTGAACCAGTTCATTAGTAAGGTGGACAGGATTAAACTACCAAGTCTTCTATTGCCAAGTACTAGTACATAATAAAAGCATCAAACAAACATATATCTATGTCCTATGGTCACTTCATTATCTTGCCAAATCAAAATAGAGACACGGTTCAAATCATATCAGTTCAAGACAAAGCAACAGTGAAAGAATACAAAGCGTCGGAAACTACACGGCACAACAAGATTTCAGATGGGTACCACGGGTCTACATGTACAACAACACTATTGGCTCTGTTGTGATGCTAGTAATGTGCATGATATGAAAGTCAACTGTATACAAAATTGAAATTGAAATCAAAAGAGCTATTGATAAGACCAAACATGTTAAAGAAACATGCCTGAACATACCTGCTGTGCCATTGGAGTTTCGATTGGATCCTTCAATTTAAAAATAAGTTTGTATCAGTAAATACAGTGATACAAGAGAAAAGAAATCATAGTTAAAAAAGGCGCGCCTAAGCGAGCGCTTAAGCGCGCCTACCCTCTAGGCGTTGGCAAAACGCATTGCGCATAACTACGCCTAATCTGTGCATAACCGCGTGATACGTCTCCAACGTATCTATAATTTTTGATTGCTCCATGCTACTTTATCTACTGTTTTAGGCAATATTGGGCTTTGTTATCCACTTTTATATTAGTTTTGGGACTAACCTATTAACCGGAGGCCCAGCCCAGATTTGCTGTTTTATGCCTATTTCAGTGTTTCGAGGAAAGGGAATATCAGACGGAGTCAAAATGGAACGAAATCAACTAGAGAAGTTAATTTTGGAAGGAAAGCTACCGGATGGACTTGGACCCCACGTCAGGAGCCAAGGGAGGTGCTCACGAGGGTGGGGGCGCCCCCCCCCCTTTGGGGCGCCCCCTGCCTCGTGGGACCCCCGTAGCTCCACCGATGTACTTCCTGCACCCATATATACCTATGTACCCCAAAACTTCTAGAACAGAACCTAGATCGGGAGTTCCAGTACCAAAGCCTCCATAGCCACCAAAAACCAATCGGGACCCTATTCCGGCACCCTGCCGGAGGGGGATCCTATCACCGGAGGCCATCTTCATCATCCTGGCGCTATCCATGACGAGGAGGGAGTAGTTCACCCTCGGGGCTGAGGGTATGTACCAGTAGCTATGTGTTTGATCTCTCTCTCTCTCGTGTTCTCTCTCGTGTTCCCTCTATGGCACGATCTTGATGTATCCCGAGCTTTGCTATTGTAGTTGGATCTTATGATGTTTCTCCCCCGCTACTCTCTTGTGATGAATTGAGTTTCCCCTTTGAAGTTATCTTATCGGATTGAGTCTTTATGAGAACACTTGATGTATGTCTTGCCGTGATTATCTGTGGTGACAATGGGATATCATGTGCCACTTGATGTAAGTTTTGGTGATCAACTTGCGGGTTTCGTGACATTGGGAACCTATGCATAGGGGTTGACACACGTTCTTGACTCACCGGTAGTAGCTTTGGGGCACTCTTTGAAGTATTTTTATGTTGGTTGGATGAATCTGAGATTGTGTGATGCATATCATATAATCATGCCCACGGATACTTGAGGTGACAATGGAGTATCTAGGTGACATTAGGGTTTTGGTTGATTTGTGTCTTAAGGTGTTATTCTAGTATGTACTCTTTTACAGATCGATCCGAAAGAATAACTTTGAGGTGGTTTCGTACCCTACCATAATCTCTACGTTTGTTCTCCGCTATTAGTGGCTTTGGAGTGACTCTTTGTTGCATGTTGAGGGCTTGTTATATGATCTATCTATGTTATTATTGTTGAGAGAACTTGCACTAGTGAAAGTATGAACCCTAGGCCTTGTTTCCTGTCATTGCAACACCGTTTACGCTCACTTTTATCGCTCGTTACCTTGCTATTTTTATATTTCAGATTACAAATACCTTTATCTACTATCTATTTTGCACTTGTATCACCATCTCTTCACCGAACTAGTGCACCTATACAATTTACCATTGTATTGGGTGTGTTGGGGACACAAGAGACTCTTTGTTATTTGGTTGCAGGGTTGTTTGAGAGAGACCATCTTCATCCTACGCCTCCTACGGATTGATAAACCTTAGGCCATCCACTTGAGGGAAATTTGCTACTGTCCTACAAACCTGTGCACTTGCAGGCCCAACAACGTCTACAAGAAGAAGGTTGTGTAGTAGACATCAAGTAGTTTCTGGCGCCGTTGCCGGGGAGGCTAGCGCTTAAAGGTATATCTTTAGATCTTGCAATTGAATCTTTTTGTTTCTTGTTTTAGCACTAGTTTATTTTATAAAAGAAAACTACAAAAAATGGAGTTAAGTTTGTCTCATACGCTTCATCTTTTTAATATCTTTCGTTTGTATGATGGAAAAGAAAATTGCGCCAAAGTGTTAGAAGAAGAATGCATTAAATTGTTTGGCACTAAATCTTTGAATGATGAGCATGATTGCAATGTTGTTAGTACGAATTCTTTGAATATCCATGATGCTAATGATGATTGCACTAGTTATGATGAAAATATCTCTTATGAGCATGTCAAATTTTGTGGAGTGCATGTTTGCATGAACACACCAAATAGAGAAGATATTTATTGCAAGAGGCATAAGTAATTAGAAACCAAATTGTTGCAAGAAGAGCTAGATGAATGTGCTGAAAAATTCAATATTTTTCACGCTCCTTGTGAACCTTGCAGTGAACATGGTCATTTAAAGATCCAATGGTATTTGTTTCATGATCAAGTCGTGTCCAAATATTGTGATAATTTGATTACCCTTGAGCATCATAAAGAGCTTAGCCTTCTTTTGGGTTATGAAGAAATGAAACGTATAACTGAGGGTATTCCAAAATTTAGTCTTGATAAAATTCTTCATTTTGATCTAGAGAAGATTTATATGTATTGTGCGGAGAATTGCATTGAAAATCCTTATATTGCCAATTACCTAAAGAAAATAAAGCAAATGGAAGATGATGAGAATACTAATGAAAGGGAAGAGGCTTCCCAATCTCCTCCTATTATTTCTTATGATGAATCAGGTAACGAGGAGGAGCTTTCTATTCAGCCAATCTCATCAATAAGGAGCTCAAAGAGGAAGGTTGAACCTACACATAATGTGAAGAAGAAAAAGAAAAGAAGGAGCAACAAAGGTAAAAAGGTATCCCTCCCAAATGATGTTGCTCCGACTACTACTTGTGATGATGATAATTGCTATACTATTGGTGATATCCATATTTTTAATGATGACAGTGATTATTCTTATGATATGAAAGGGCCCAAGCTTGGGGAAGCTATGTTTGGTGAGGATGAAAAATTTGAGAATTTATTTTATGAAATTAATGTTTGTCCCAAGCTTGGGGATGCTATGTTTAATGAAGATGATATTTTTCGCATCCCAAGTTTTGATATGCAAAGTTGTTACGATGATAGCATTCCTCCTACCTATGATGATTATATTGATTAAAGTGGGTTCGGAAGAGTGTCAACTTTAGGAAGTAGTGACACCACTATTTTGGAGGGTGTTGAATCTATTTGTGATGAATATGAAAGTGGATTTGGAAGTGTGTCAACTTTATTTAGTGATTCCACTATCTTGGGAGAGGTTTCAATCGATTATGATGAGAACGAAGTTGCTACTTATGATGATCATTGTGATGAAACTTATGCTATAAAAATTAGTGATGATTATACTTACAAATCTTGTCATGATTATGATTACCCTTTTTCTGAACATTACTCTTTTAATGTGGAAACATTTTTTAGTGTTCAAGTCTCTTATGATACTCCCACTATTCCGAATGAGAAGAAATTTGCTTATATTGAGAATAGTAAATTTTCTATGCTTGTAGATCATGAAAAGAATGTTTTAGGTGCTGGTTATCTTGTTGAATTCATTCATGATGCTACTGAAAATTATTATGAGAGAGAAACATATGCTTGTAGGAATTGCAATAATATCAAGTTTCCTCTCTATGTGCTTAAATTCTTGAAGCTATGCTTGTTGTACCTTCCTATGCTAGTTGATTATTGTTCCCATAAGTTGTTTTCTCACAAAATCCCTATGCATAGGAAGTGGGTTAGACTTAAATGTGCTAGTCATATGCTTCATGATGCTCCCGTTATGTTTCAATTCTTATCTTTTATGTGAGCATCATTGTCATCATCATGCCTAGCTAGAAAGGCATTAAAGAAAAGCGCTTGTTGGCAGACAACCCAATATTAATCCTTACTGTTTTTGTGTGTACACATGATTATGCTACTGTAGTGATCATGTTTTATAGCTTTTGTTTCAATAAAGTTCCAAGTAGAACCTTTGAGAAGACTTGAGTGAAGTTTATGTGATCTTGCTGTAGAAAATAGAAACTTTAGCGCTCACGAGAATAGTTGCCATTTTTTTACTGAAGAGTGATTTGAGGTTGATTCTTTTTGCAGATGATTAATAGACAAATTTCTCAGGTCCAGAAATTTATTTCATAATTTGTGGGGTTCCAGAAGTATACGTTTTATACATATTACTACAGACTGTTCTGTTTTTGACAGATTCTGTTTTCATTGTGTTGTTTGCTTATTTTGATGAATCTATGGCTAGTATTAATTGGTATGAACCATAGAGATGTTAGAATACAGTAGATATTACACAAATATGAATTTAGAATGAGTTCATTATAGTACCTAAGTGGTGGTTTTATTTTCTTATACTAACGGAGCTTACGAGGTTTGTTTTGAGTTTTGTGTAGTAGGGGGCGGTGAGGCCTCCGCTGCATCATAGCCGGCCACAGGAGGCAGGAGCATGCGGCACGACCGGCGCTGCTTTGGGCGGCTGGAGCACGAAGACCAGAGGTTGAAGAAGCACTACGCTCGTTGGATGGACATCGTATGGTCACTGGAGCTAGAATCGTTCATATTGACTAAGTTGACAAAGCCCTACGTCCCCGTAAACTTAGTAGGCCGACAAGTCAGCCTCCCACGAAGGTGAGTCCCAGCTAGCAGGGGGAGTTCATTTTTTTGTGCGTAATAAGGAGGCATTTCTGGTGGGTCCGAGCTGACAGCGGGGGGAATGTTTTTTTCGTGAAATACAGAGACCCTTCCGGTGGGTCCCAGCTATCAGGTGGAGGAATCATTATTTTGCGCGTAATAAGGAGGCATTTTTCTGTATGGGCCCCTACTGTCAGCCTCTTCCGATGGTTGTTGTTTGTTGACCGTGTTGACCTCACCGCACCGAGAGCACAAACGTGATGGACAAGGGCGAGGCCCAGGAAGAGAACCACCCAGAGCCGGTGAAGCCACCGCAGCGGATGCCCACGCTGAGGGGAGAACGAGCGCTGACATCGCTAGAAAATAATAGGATGTGTGGGTGGTTAGAGGGATGGCCTAGCGGCAGCACAGCCAGCCACGGGAGGAGGGAGCAGGCAGTCCCGCCGGCGCTGGTTTGGGCGGCTGGAGCAGGAAGATCAGAGATTGAAGAAGCACGGCGGCCGTTGGATGGACATCCAACTGTCACTGATGTGTGTTGACTAAGTTGACAAAGCCTTGCGTATGCGTCAAAAAAAATTTAGGACAGCGCCATCGTCAACCTAGTAGGTCCAGAAGTCAGCCTCCAAATCTGTGGAAAACAGCAAACAACCCATTAGCCATTATTTTCAATAATTTACAGCCCATTTGCTAATTCTTAAGGATATTTGAAGACCATATTCTTTTTATTAGCATTACAGACCATATATTCTGGGCATTGCTAAAAAATTCAACGAAATTTTGCACATTTCGGTGCGATCTGAACTCTTTTAATCACGAAATTTCAAGTCAGGTTAAAAATAATTTTCAAAAACTTATATCAAAATAAAATTCAAAAAACAATTATCCGCAAAAAAATGAATGAAATTTAGAATCTTAACTAGCAAGATGCCCGTTCGTTGCACGGAACATGAAGATGCATTTGTACGAGTAGTTTATCTTGTGGGAGAAAAGATGATATTTTAATGTAACTGCCAGTTGGCTTTGGTTTTTATAAGAGTATAGAGTAGAGAAATCCTGAAAAAATGATATTTTAATGCAATTACCGGTTGGCTTTGGTTTAAAAATTTACAACCCATTTCTTACAACTTATAGCCCGTTCTCTGGGGAAGCCCATTTCTTACTACTTACATCCCTCCTCGTCTTGGAAGATTTGCAGCCCAGCAGGGCTGAGAAAAGCAAGTAGGCCTCGGTTTTGGTATTCTCCAAAAAAAGAACTAGGCTAGCCAATTTCAGAAAGAAAAAATATATCAACTGGGCCCGTCATGTGCTTAATAAAAGCGTAAGCATGGGCTAGACGGGCCAGAGCTCCCGTACAACGCAGTTGAGCTCCGTCTCTGAAACTAAAAAACAACTAGGCGAGCTGCTGGGTCCCTAGTGTTATCCGCTCGTTGTGTAATTTTCTCGTTTATTGACTACATTGACAATGGCATGGAACCTAGTTGTCAAACAATTAGGAGGAAGTATTTTTTGGCTTGTAATAATGAGGCACCTGCTTGCGAAATGCAATGACCCTGGTGGATCCCTACTGTCAGCCTCTCCACGTACAATCATCTCCTAATTCCTCTTGGTTGTTGACCATGTTGACAACGCCAGACGGCGGCGGGCACATCGAGCTAACCAAGGCGGAGAACGACGACAAGGTCTCGGACGGGAACGAACAGCAGCCATGGAAGATGCGGCAGTGTAGTGGGAGGTGGAGGGGAGTACGAGGGCAACAACATGGAAGTCAAGCATACAAATGGTACAAAAATCCCAAGGATTAATTGTTCATCAATTTTTTAGACAAAACCCAGATTGAACATGACAGTAACATCTAACCCAACCACTCTTTTTTGCAGTCACAAACAAATGGATTGGTCTGATCCATAAAATCAACATCCTGTGCAAAAAAAAATTATTTCAGGATGTCTACAACTTATTGTAAATAGATGCCGAGCACGTTTAGAAGCCCATTTGTCCACCTGAAACTTCTTTTTTGCTGTTCAACATGTACGTCCGTGAGAAATCTCTTGCTGTAAAAATTAAGCCTCATGGACAATAGTAACCTCGCATTCAACAGGAAGAATGTGACAAAGCTTCTGTTTGCCTGGTTGGATGCATATCGTCCCATCGTTATTGTCCTCAAATGAATTTCATGAGAAATGAGAAAATCCTTGTGCTTATTATGCCAACGATTGGTTATATGTTTTTCTCCATGTGGTTCTGCCTAAGTAGACATGAAGATTGAAAACCGTTAAGGTCTGAAAAAAGAGTATGTTGAAAGAACGACAGCTAAACAGTTAATTCTAGTACAATATATACGGGCTTTCAATGTGCATGAAATCATCACCTCTATGTATAAATTCTTCAGAGATCGAAAGCATCGCAGCAAGCCAATAATTATGTCCAGATCAAAACTATACATTCTGATATATATGATCTTGACAGAATCCAGCAGCATTGATAGGATATCAATGGACGAACTCTTCATTGAGCATATAACATAATATTAGTACCCAAAGTGTATTTCCAGATGATATAAAACTTATGCGCACAAATGAAAAATGCAGCATATGATTACAAATGTGTAGATGATAATATACGGTACCTGAAAAAGTGAGGAGCAAAACACCAACTCCTTGTGATTATTAAACGGGTCACAAATTACACCCAAGGTCTCCATTTTGGGCGCAGAGACGATAGTTATTTCTGAAGGTGTATAACAATTATGAAGGAGCAATCTTTCAAGTGAAGGGGCATCTTCGATGATGAGCTGTTGTCCTTTAAAACAAATTCCAATGCTTTTAAGGTGAGGCGACTTTATTTGGAGACAACTGATACCGATTTCTATTCCCAAAACAATTAGCAAGCGCTCCAGGGCAGGGCAACTGGAGTGGATGATGCTGTGCAGTGAGGCCTCCGACAGATAAACCACCACAAGTGAAAGTTTTTTTAGCAGTGGGAGTCGAAGCATTTGTACCAGATCATCTGGTAGATGGCACCGGGCGAAGGTGGTGGTGTGGAGAGAGGAGGAAAACTGCGAGATGGACAACGGTGGTGTGGGCACGAATTCTTGGTATGTTCGTGGTATGAAACTTTTGTGGTAATGGTAGAACTCAAACTGCTGGAGTTTTCCGAATTCAGGGGATGTCAGCCAAGCATCCACCTTGCCAGGTATGGACAGCAGGTAGCTTGTTGGGATGCAGAGGCATTGAACGGGGCCTTGCTGGTGAGAAGAGATGATGGCTCTGAGGATATCAAATTCTGGAAGGACAGATATCCGACGACAGTCGAGACTGAGGGGAGCGGTGCGCCATAGAGGGCGCCACCGAGTTGAGAGGACTTGTGTGCGCCAGCAATCCTTGGTGGGGAGAAGCGAGATGATCTCCTCAAGGATGACGCCCGGGAGATCGCTGATGCGGTCCATCGGAGATTCTACTGGTTCCTCAGATCCGGGTGGGGGGGCTCGCCGCTTCTCCCAGCGCTACCGGGTGTGGGATCTACAACCGGCGTCGCTGCTGGCAGGAGCCTCATCTTCTTGGCGCTGGGGCCAGCCAACTCCATTTTCCTTGTGGGCGTCGCGCCGAGCTCACGAGGTTGAGCAGAGTAGCCAGAGACGAGCCTAGTGGCAGTGCGAGTGGGGAAGAAGGAGGGCTGGGGATTTCTGTAGGAGTAGAAGAAAAGGAGCAGGCGTTTTCTGTACGAGTGAGGAAGAAGGTGAGCGGGGTTTTCTGGATGAGTGAGGAAGGTTGGGGAGCAGGGGGATTGGGTGGGGAGACGGAAGTGGGAGAGCGAGCTGTTCGTGTTTATAAGGCCCACTGCACTAACTACTCGCTTTTTCACAAGAACCACTCTCTTCTTTTGCGTTGCTGCATTGGAGCTGGCGCATGGGCTTGGCTGACTGACCATGCATGCAGGATGCATGTGCCCGCCAGCCACTGCATGCGCCTGGTTTGTTACTAGGCCTATTTAATAGGGTGGTTATGGAGTAAATTAAGGAGATTTATTTTCTCTGTGTGCATCCACCAAATTAGAGGATGCGGTACTGGATGCAGACACTCACATTAAACTAACATTCAGAAGAACAAAAGTTCAGCATGTCTATGCATCTCAATGATTCACCATACTATAACCAATATACAAAGCTGTGAGAAGGTGTGGAAATAAAGAAAATCGGTTGATGCTTCTCTAGGCAAAGGGCCTCCCTGTGCACGTATTAATTTCCTGGGCATTCTTGTTTCTTCTCAAAGTTGCGAGCACTTTGAGCATGTTGGCAACTCCACAGCTAGCTAGCTGCCTCATCTTGCAATTGATGCTGACACATTTGCAGCAAACACATGAGGCAATAGAGATGACTCAACATGGGTCCATATTATGCAGTTCCCCTGATATCATATTCATTGTCCTGAATCTGAAAAGATAGGAAAACAGTAGCTATACTTAAATGGTGTTGCAAAACAGTAGCACATATCAATAGCTCGGCATGACAAAACACGATCATCTCGACGAAGGGGATACTGACCTGCGTGAGGAAGATTACATATAATTTCATAAGTCCTTGGTTGATTTCCACCTTCGGCTGCACTGCTTGTTTGCTCCTCCACACATGAGAGGATCGTTCCGCACTGCATTCAGCAAGTCAACGTACGAATAAGCTAAATCCATCTTGCGGTGGCCATTGTACCTAGTTACGAATGTAGAAATACCTGGAGCACCATGAGGTTAGCTGACATCAGGTAGATGCAGCCATATAAATTTTGTGTGGTGCTACCAAAATTGAGGTTTGTATCCCTTCCCGTTATGAGAATTCTTCTTGAAGTTTGTAGAATGTGACGTGTTGTTCTTTGCATCAAACTTGCCTTTCCCTTGAGATTTGTTCTTGTTGTTTTGGGGCTGGTTGGGCTGGAAGTTCTTCTCGTGTACCATGTGGTTACTAGAGGCTCCCTCGGCGACCGGAGCACGTGTTTCTTTTGCTCTCGCCTTCTCCTCAAAATCAAGAGTGCTAATGAGATCCAAAACAGAAAACTCATGTCTCTTGTTTTTCAGAGAAGTAGCAAAATCGTTCCATGAAGGTGGAAGCTTGGCAATGATGGTCCCAGTAACAAATTTGTCCAGCAACACACACTTAAAGTACTCAAGTTCCTTAGAGAGTGATTGTATCTCATGAGTCTGCTGAACAACAGAGCGCTCATCAGTCATCTTGTAGTCACAGAATTGCTCCATGACGTACAACTCGTTGCCAGCACACGAGGGCCCAAATGTGGCCTCGAGCGCAGCCCACATGTCTTTGCCGCTGTCAAACGACATATATGAATCCACAATGGAATCGTCAAGAACACTCAGTAGGGCGGCTTTGAAGAGGGTATCCATGTTCTGAAAAGCTTCCTGCTGTGTAGGATTAAGATCGCCCTCGGGCTTACCCTTAGTGGCGTCATAGCAGTAGATGATCTGAAACCAATATACTGCTCTTGTGCGCCACCTTTTATATTGCACCCCCTTAAAAGTAGGGGGCTTCAAAAGCGCAGCAAAACCACTCGGAGTAAATTGCATGTAATCAGGTTTTTGGATTGGATTGTTGAATATATGAGCAATTCAGTATGAGATTTAATCCGAATCAGCAGTAAATAGATCATGACGACAATTGCAAACATCAAAGTAATGATGCAGACTAAACCAGGAGGACAGAATCACATACTGTACAGCAGGTGCAGAACCGATGTGGTTGATGTTGTCATTCATGTCGTTGATGAAGAGGTTACCAAGGTCGGGGAAGAAGGCTGTCGTTGAGGAAGTCATCGCTGGCAGCAGTCACAGGAATGTGCTCCCCAAAAACCTGATCGCCCCTCTCCCGTACAGGATCATGAAAGGCGGGGTTCAGAGGACTGCTGTCCCTTCTCACGGTGCACGCCGGAAGGAGGGCTGGAGAAGAATTGTGTGGCGGCGCTAAGATCTGGAACGATGCGAAACCATATGATACAGCGGCGGCTAGGGTAGAGCATGTCAGGTCGGTCGTGCGAGTATAATAGTAGGCCTTTGGCCCCCAAACCCCACGTCCAAGTCAATAATAGCTCAAAAAAAGTCAATAATAGCCCCACCAAGGTTTGTCTCAAAAAACCCAGAGTAATTAAGGCGTTCGTTTGTCCCTTTAGTATAAATACAATATCATTAATAATGGCCCCACCTTTTGTCTCACAAAGTATGTTGGAGTACAACCAACTACACGTTTACAATCCGCTTCTCTTCTCTCTCCTCTTCTCTCTCCTTCAACGAAGCACAAATATTATATTTAAATCCTTATAGCCTGCTTATCTCATCTAATTGTAGTACTTGCTCTAAAGTTACTATCCATTGTGTATTCTGAAATGTCGGGCGTGCAACGGGTGGTGCCCTCGGTCGGCGTGCCGCTTCAATGGCGGAAGCAGTGAGAGGTCGTGTTGCCCTGACTTGCCATCAATGTGGAGCGGCGGGCTCAGCTGGCGCCGGGCGGGAAGCGTGCGCGGGAGGGGGGAGGGGTTTTTGTTGGGCCAAGAAGGTGAGAAGCCAACTTGGGATCGGTCCGGACGGGCATATATCATGTGCTCCCATACTCTGCATATGACACTAGTCTATGTTACTAATCCCTCCTTTCCGGTTTATAGAGATGTTTAGAGTAACATAGTAGTAATATGTTACAGTACAAGTTACTCCCCACTATGACCAGCCTTGGCCTCTCCAAGTGCTCCACCATGTATAGCTGCTAAACCTGCCACATAGGCATAAAATATGATGTGGCACCAATAAACTAAGCACCTATGCATTGAAGACTTGAGTTACTAAGCCATTTAATGCACTTAGCACCTCATCTAAAGAGCATTAATAGTATAGCCAGTGCCATGTCATCTACAGCCCATCTTATGGTCAACATGTACAATAGTAGATCAAAAGAGTGTACTACTACTTTTTTATTCTGTGGCCCACCTTTCATTCTCACAAATTGCCTAGGAGCACGTGCTAGAGCTGGCTCTTCACGAAGAGCCCGCTTACCTTCTCTCTCCTCTTCTCTTTCCTCCAACTAAGCTGAAATATACTAGTTCATTCCTTATAGCCCGCTGACTCAGCTCTATTGTACTTGCTCTAAGAACATCTAAGCACTTACTAGCACCCCCTTAACCGTGGACCTTGACGGTGTACGTCACCTCGTGTCTCATAATTTTCCTCGTCATCATCTGAGTCCTAGAAGATCTCACCCACATCATCATTAGCATGCAGCCGCCTTGATAGACAACGTGCGTAGAAGGAGTAGAGGCGACTAACGACGCACCACCACCACGTCGTGGGCACTCCATATGTGCTCGTGTGCATGCAGCGTGTGTGTTTTTCCGTCGGTGCTAGCTCTAAGGCCGAGGCTGCGGTCATCTTCGTCTCCGACTAGTAGTTGAGCAATGGCGACAAAGAGGTGCTGCAAGAGATGCGTATGCGCCATTGCGTGCGAGCTTCGCCGTAGCACGCCTCCATGCAGCCAAGTGTGTGCACATGCATGTGTTATTCACGTGCATTCTGCGGCCGAGCTTGTGTACGTGCGTTGTGTGCTCCATGCTGTGCGCGTATGTGCATGAGTTGGATCGGATGGAGTTAGTGCGTTGGCTTGTGTACATGCGTGGCTGCATGTGTCCTGTACATGCGTGGCTTGTTGCGTGGTTATCAATAATTCAATATAAACTACTCCCTCCATTCCTAAATATAAGTCTTTCTAGCCATTTCAAATAGACTACAACATACGGATGTATGTAGACATATTTTAGAGTGTAGATTCACTCATTTTGTTTCGTATGTAGTCCCTTATTGAAATATCTAAAAAGACTTATATTTGGGAACGGAGGGAGTATAAAACATCTTCAACTTATCATCCTGATGTACCGTTTCTAGTGGTTAGCGAAAAGTTCATATTCTTTTATTTGTTTATAGGTGGGCAGGCGGCAAAAAACAGGGGGGAACGTGCAAGGTTCCTTGCAGACGCTCCACCGCGAGGATCCTTGCTCCTCCTCGGTCGTCGGGAATCTATGCTCTTCAACTCTTTTCTTTTACGTGAGCTTTGTTCATCCTTTTCCCAACACGCAAGACATCTAGCATCAAGGTGCACGTGTCATGCAAGAAAATGGAGATAATCAGATAAACAGTGCGTAAGTGA